>NC_034175.2:3285424-3297924 GCF_002021735.2 Oncorhynchus kisutch | reverse complement strand
CTCCCTCCCTCTTTCTCTCTCTTCCCCAGATCCTCACTCCCTCTTTCTTTCTCTTCCCCAGATCCTCCCTCCCTCTTTCTCTCTCTTCCCCAGATCCTCACTCCCTCTTTCTCTCTCTTCCCCAGATCCTCACTCCCTCTTTCTTTCTCTTCCCCAGATCCTCACTCCCTCTTTCTCTCTCTTCCCCAGATCCTCACTCCCTCTTTCTCTCTCTTCCCCAGATCCTCACTCCCTCTTTCTTTCTCTTCCCCAGATCTTCACTCCCTCTTTCTCTCTCTTCCCCAGATCCTCACTCCCTCTTTCTCTCTCTTCCCCAGATCCTCCCTCCCCCTTCCTCTTCATTCCACACACCTCTACACAGTCCTCCCTTCCTCTTCCTCCTCTCTTCCCCCCTGCTGCTGTCACTCTTTTCCTGGATGAATCGCCACAAGGAAAAACTAAATATTTAAATTCCATTAAGAAGGTAATCTGTCATTGGGAATGACTGAGCACCACCGGGCTTACACCACAGAACAGTAGGAGAAGGGGAGGATGTAGAGAGGGAGGGAAGTGGGAGAAGAAGGGAGGGAGGAGAGGAGAGCAGAAGTGTCATCACTAGTTAATACATTCACAAAGTCATAATTATGGCATGTACCTTTTATCTTCTTAAAATTTAATTTGAAACCTTACCATAACCTTAACTCTAACATTAACCACCTGCTAACCTTATGCCTAACCATAACCTTAAATTAAGACCAAAAAGCACATTTGTGTAAACAATTTTGACTTTGTGGCTGAGGAATCTGACTTTGTGGCTGTGTTAACTAGTGAGGTACAGTACCAGTGGTCAAAACCCACAGAGGGAAAAGGGAATAGGCAGGAGGGAGGGATGAGATAGAATAAAGGACAGGCAAAGAGAGAGAGAGAGCGAGGGATAGATGGAGGAAAGTGAGTAGAGGAAATTGAAGGCCAAAGATAGGTGAGGCCTTTTCACAGGTGAAGGTGTAAACTGGCAGGGGATTAGCTAGCGGATGTCTCCTGGTGCGCTATAATAGGACACCTATAAACCCGCTTTGGCTCCCGGCCTGACAACCCCATCTAACCCCTCCCTCACCCTGCCTCCCCCTCTCACCCACTCCTGTCCACAGCCACTGACTGTATGTGCTTTGGGAGTGTGTGTGTGCTCTAGGTGTGTGTGTCTGTAAAACTTCTCCTTCCCTCCTCCTCATCCTCCTCTTACCCCCCAAATCCCCCACCTCCCCTGCTCTGCTAGGGATTCTGCTGTAACAACAGACCAGAGCGAGAGACGGAAGGAGTTCCACGTGTCAAACACTTATTTAATTTATATTAAAACCAGCTAAATCTGGGTGAGTCCTGCTGATTATAGACCCATAAGTTTAATAAATTGTGACAATAATATAATAAAACAAAGCTTATAAGCAACAAAATGTCAAAAGTCTTACCAGTCTTACCAGACTTACCAGTCTTACCAGTCTTACCAGTCTTACCAGACTTACCAGTCTTACCAGTCTTACCAGTCTTACCAGACTTACCAGTCTTACCAGTCTTACCAGACTTCATACATATCAAACAGGGTTTATTAAAAATAGACACTTACAAACAAATAGAAGAATATGTTTCAGTTGAATACTAAACGCTAAAAAACAAGATATAGATGTATCAATAATGGCTGTTGATGCTGAAATGGCTTTGGACCGTCTTGAATGGGCTTTTCTTTCATTGTCTTTGTATTTTACCCCCTTTTTCGATCTTGTCTCATCGCTACAACTCCCCAACGGGCTCGGTAGAGGTGAAGGTCGAGAACCATGCGTCCTCCGAAACATGACCCGCCAAACCGCGCTTCTTAACACCCGCCCACTTAACCTGGAAGCCAGCTGCACCAATGTGTCAGAGGAAACACTGTCCAACTGATGACCGAAATCGATACTGGTCCAATTGTGTACCGCCCTATGGGACTCTGGGTCATGGCCGGTTGTGACACAGCCTGGGATAGAACCCGGGTCTGTAGTCATCCCTCAAGCTCTGCGATGCAGTGCCTTCGACCACTGCGCCACTCGGGAGGCCTTGAATAGCCTTTTCTATTCAAAACTTTGGAAGCTTTCAACTTTCCAGCTAAAATAATACATGTAATAAAAATATTATATAAATATCCTAAAGCAAAAATATACACAAATAATACATTATCTGATGAAATTGCTTTAGAAAGAGGCACAAGACAGGGATGTCCTCTCTCTTCTCCTGTTTGCACTGGCAATTGAACCGCATGCAAAAATAATTAGACAGGACCCAAAGTAACAGGTATCAGTATTGGCAAACATTAATTTAAACTAAACTTATTTGCAGATTATCTCTTGGTATATCTGATCAATGTTGAAAATGTAATGACCCTCTTGCAAAAAAATATTTCAGGAATACAAAAATCTCAGTATTGAAATATATGTGGAAAAAAAACAAAACAATGGCAATAGGAAAAAGAATAACTCATGATCTCCTGCAATCCTTTAAGTGGACCACAAAACATATAAAATACTTAGGATGCTTAATAAGTAACAATAAACAACAAAAACAGTGCATCCAGAAAGTACTAAGAACCTTCGACCTTTTCCACATTTTGTTCCGTAAAGATAACTTTATCCCATTACTCAACCATATGAAAGCAGATGTAATTAAATGGAATAATCTTCCCATAAATCTAACAGGTAGAATAGACCTCTTTAGAATGGCATGGCTCCCAACGTTTAGATATTCATTCTGTGTAATACCAATTACCCCACCAGAAAGTATACTCGCTAACCTCTACCATCGCAGTGGTAGAGGCGTCACTACAGACCCAGGTTCGATCCTGGGCTGTATCACAACCGGTCGTGATCAGGAGTCCCATAGGGCGGCGCACAATTGGCCCAGCATTATCCGGGTTAGGGGAGGGTTTGTCCGGAGGGGCTTTACTTGGCTCATCGGGCTCTAGTGACTTCTTGTGGCGGGCAGGCTGACCTCAGTCGTAAGCTGAACGGTGTTTCCTCCGACACATTGGTGCAGCTGGCTTCCGGGTTCAGCAGGTCATGTTTCGGAGGATGAGACAAGATCGAAAATGGGGAGAAAAGGGGGGTAACAAAATATAGATATACACTAGCGGTCAAAAGTTACACCTACTCATTCAAGGGTTTTTCTTTATGTTTACTATTTTCTACAAGACATCAACACTATGAAATAACACTTATGGAATCATGTAGTAACCAAAAAAGTGTTAAACAAACACAACAGATTCTTCAAATAGCCGCCCTTTTCTTTGATGAGAGCATTGCACACTCTTGGCATTCTCTCAACCAGCTTCATGACGTATTTCACTTTTAATTGAAATGGAATGCATTTCAATTAAAAGTTGTGTCTTCTTAAAAGTTTGAGCCAGTCAGTTGTGTTGTGACAAGGTCGGGGGGGGGGGGGGGGGGAGCCCCATTTGGTAAAAGACCAAGTCCATTTTATGGCAAGAACAGCTCAAATAAGAGAAACAACAGTCCATCATTACTTTAAGACATGAAGGTCACTTAATACAGATAATGTCAAGAACATTGAAAGTTTCTTCAAGTGCAGTCGCAAAAAGCATCCAGCTCTATGATGAAACTGGCTCTCATGAGGACCGCCACAGGAAAGGAAGACCCAGAGTTACCTCTGCTGCACAGGATAAGTTCATTAGAGTTACCAGCCTCAGAAATTGCAGCCCAAATAAATGCTTCACAGAGTTCAAGTAACAGACACATCTCAACATCAACTGTTCAGATGAGACTGTGTGAATCAGGTCTTCATGGTCGAATTTCTGCAAAGAAACTACTACTAAAGGACACCAATAAGGAGAAGAGACTTGCTTGGGCCAAGAAGCACGAGCAAAGTCCAAATTTGAGATTTTTGGTTCCAACCACTGTGTCTTTGTGAGGTGTGATTTGCTGGTGAAACAGTCTGTGATTTATTTAGAATTCAAGGCACACTTATCCAGCATGGCTACCACAGGATTTTGCAGTGATACGCCATCCAATCTGGTTTGGGCTTAGTGGGACTATCATTTGTTTTTCAACAGGACAATGACCCAACACACCTCCAGGCTGTGTAAGGGCAATTTTACCAACAAGGGGAGTGATGGAGTCCTGCATTAGATGACCTGGCCTCCACAATCCACCGACCTCAACCAAATTGAGATGGTTTGGGACGAGTCGAACTGCAGAGTGAGGGAAAAGCAGCCAACAAGTGCTCAGCATACAGTTGAAGTTGGACATTTACATCTACTTCGGTTGGAGTCATTAAAAGTAGTTTTTCAACAACTCCACAAATTTCTTGTTAACAAACTATAGTTTTGGCAAGTCGGTCAGGACATCTACTTTGTGCATGACACAAGTCATTTTTCCAACAGTTGTTTACAGACAGATTATTTCACTTATAATTCACTGTATCATAATTCCAGTGGGTCAGAAGTTTATATACACTAAGTTGACTGTGCCTTTAAACAGCTTGGAAAGTTCCTGAAAATGGTGCTTATAGTTAATTCACTAAAGAGGAGCAATGAGTACACATTGAAGATGAGCTCATCCCCAGAATCTTTTTACATGCCTATTTTCAAAGGATAAAGCTAAGACCATGAACAACTTCATAGTTTAGAACACTATAACAATATGGAAGAAAATGAAACATTATACAAGAATCAATATCTATCTTTGGATAGCTTTTCAGAATGTATAGATAAATTGGTCCACATGGAAAACTAAAGGAATAGAAACTGTAAATGACTTGGTAATACAGAATTAAAAAGCAATTTTGGACTGACCAATGTAGATATTTTCAAATGCATCTTAAGTTTAATATTAAGAAATGTATATTTAAACATTTTTGGACATCAGCGCAATCTTGAGGGATTCCCATTTGAGTCAGAAAAGGATATTCATATGATAGCTGAGATATACAAAACCTTGCAGAGAGCCTATCCAACTGACAATCTCTTAGAAAAAAATATAAAAATTGGAACCAAAACATAAAAACAACTGATATTGGCACAAGATAGAGGCAATGTTAGAACATAACTAACGTGTCACAATCATTTAGAGATGGATTGGACCAAGGTGCACCGTGGTAGGCGTACATTTTACTTTTACTTTTAAATGACACCGAAAAAAACACAAAATACAAAAACGAACATAAAGCTACATGCAGTGCAGAAAGCAACTACACACAAACAAGATCCCACAAACTAAAGGTGGAAAAAAGGTTGCCTAAGTATGATCCCCAGTCACAGACAACGATAGACAGCTGCCTCTGATTGGGAACCATACCCGGCCAACAAAGAAATAGAAAAACTAGAATGCCCACCCAAATCACACCCCGAACTAACCAAATAGAGAAATAAAAAGGCTCTCTAAGCTCAGGGAGTGACATAACGAGATTACAGGTAACTAAATTGTATGCTTAATCCAGTATAAACTAATGTATAGAATCTGTTACAAAAGAGACAAAATTAACAAATTATACAGCACAACGGCAGAGTCATGTCTTAAGTGTAAAACTAACAATAACTCAATAATCCATGCCTTCATGTAGCGCTATAAAGTCGAAAAGTTATAGGCGGAGTTAGAAAGTTGCACCTGTACATAGCCCATCTGTAAACAGCCCATCCAACTACCTCATCCCCATACTGTATTTATTTATTTATCTTGCTCCTTTGCACATCTACCATTCCAGTGTTTAATTTCTATACTGTAATTACTTCGCCACCAGGGCCTATTTATTGCCTTAACTCCCTTATCTTACCTCATTTGCACACACTGTATAAACTTTTTGTTTTATTTTTTCTACTGTATTATTGACTGTACATTTGTTTATTCCATGCGTAACTCTGTGTTGTTGTATGTCTCGAACTGCTATGCTTTATCTTGGCCAGGTTGCAGTTGTAAATGAGAACTTGTTCTCAACTAGCCTACCTGGTTAAATAAAGGTGAAATATAAAAAATAAAAAATAAAAAGTTGGCGGTCAGAAGTATTACAATGTAAATGTACTTTTAATCTGTCTCTCTGTTTATTTCAACACATGGTATATGAGGGTGCAGTGAGATACCTGATCATCTTGAAAAACAAAATATCAACAACAACAAAAATCCACCAATCCTCCATCGTTAACCCAATGGAAAGGTCAAATGCTTTATTATCTAAATGCTGAAAGTGTGTGGGCATGGAGAGAAACAAAATGGTGCAGTTTGAGGCCATGTGACGGAGAGTGATGTGGGCACTGGAGATGGGGGTATGAGCAGATGGCTCTGGGCATGTTGGGGATGTTGTGGATGTTGGTGAGAGTCTGTATGTTGTTGTTGATGTGTGGATGTTTTGTATTGTTTAAAAAATATTTTAAAAGGAAGGAGAGAAAGAGAGGAAAGGAGTCAGACAGAGACAGGAAATGAGAGAGAGCAGGAGAAAGAGCTAGAGAGAGAAATAGGAGAGAGGGGGAAGGAGAGCGACTTGAAACTCTAATGGTCTTCTGTAGGACACTGTGCTCTCTGGTAAGATGTGCAGTTTCCACTCTTCCCCCCAGATGAGCGTTCACCCCCCCCTCCCCCTCTCATGTCCTCCATCTTCCTGGCCAAACCCCCATGGCCATGGTGGCTGCTGAGTAATCGTGTTAAGTCCCTGACTACAGAACAAGACACAGACACAAGCAGACACGAACAGGCCAATCCAGAGTCACACAGAACAGAGACAGGCCTGACCAACAAGCCCAGAGTCACACAGTACAGAGACAGGCCTGACCAACAAGCCCAGAGTCACACAGAACAGAGACAGACATGACCAAACAAGCCCAGAGGCACACAGAACAGAGACAGACCTGACCAACAAGCCCAGAGTCACACAGAACAGAGACAGACATGACCAAACAAGCCCAGAGGTACACAGAACAGAGACAGACCTGACCAAACAAGCCCAGAGGCACACAGAACCGAGACAGACCTGACCAAACAAGCCCAGAGGCACACAGAACAGAGACAGACCTGACCAAACATGCCCAGATGCACACAGAACAGAGACAGACCTGACCAACAAGCCCAGAGGCACACAGAACATAAAGAGACCTGACCAACAAGCCCAGAGTCACACAGAACAGAGACAGACCTGACCAAACAAGCCCAGATGCACACAGAACAGAGACAGACCTGACCAACAAGCCCAGAGGCACACAGAACATAAACAGACCTGACCAAACAAGCCCAGAGTCACACAGAACATAAACAGACCTGACCAAACAAGCCCAGAGGCACACAGATGCACAGTAGATGTTTTCCCTAAGCACTGATACAGGGTCAGATACTTTTTAGCCCCCTAATGATAAGGCTGGGATTAGCAGTAGGGTAATCTTATCCTAGATCTGTGGTTAGGGGCGAGTTCTACCTGTGAGGAGAAACCCCACCTCAGGGAGGAGAGAGACAGGTTAGACTACACACCACAGGACACAGTGATGGAGAGGACACACGCATACGTGCACACACACTCACACACACACACACACACACACACACACACACACACACACACACACACACACACACACACACACACACACACACTCACACACACAAATAGGGTGGGAAACACCTTGCAATGCCTGCAGCATGGAAATCCCTTGAAGAGAGAGATAAAAACTAGGACAAGGATCTCACATCTCTCTCTTTCTCTCTCTCTCAATCACACACACACACACACACACACACACACACACACACACACACACACACACACACACACACACACACACACACACACACACACACACACACACACACACACACACACGTACACAGGTAAACAGATGACACACTTTCCAAGACTGTGCTCTCAACTCTGAGGGGACACCTCTCTGGCTTACTCTACACAGCTGAGAGAGAGGGGGGGGGGGGGGGGGGGGGGGGGGGGAGAAAGAGAGAGAACATACAATTTGATATATCAATCAGGATCTGGCTAAAATTACATGAATCCGTTATAGAACCCTCTATGGTTGTGAAGTCTGGGGTCCACAAAATAAGACAAACACCAAATTGAGACACTGCAGAATACCTGACCACTGTGACTGAACCAAAATTAAGAAAAGCTTTGACTATGAACAGACTCAGTGAGTATAGCCTTGCTATTGAAAGAAGCCACCACAGGCAGACTTGGCTCTCAAGAGAAGACAGAGTATGTGCACATTGCCCACAAAATGAGGTGTAAATGTATGACCATATTAGAGACACATACTTCCCTCAGATTACTGACCTACAAATAATTTGAAAGCAAATCCAATTCTGATAAACTCCCATATCTATTAGGTGAAATAGCACACTGTGCCATCACAGCAAGATTTGTGACTTGTTGCCACAAGAAAAGGGCAACCAGTGAAGAACAAACACCATTGTAAATACAACCCATGTTTATTTTCCCTTTCGTACTTCAACTATTCACACAATGTTACAACACTGTACATAGACAATAATATAACATTTGAATTGTCTCTATTCTTTTGAAACTCTTGAAACTCTTGGCATTCTGATATTAACATACTGTTAGAATGTACCCAGTGTTTCCCTAACAAGGTCTGATATTAACATACTGTTAGAATGTACCCAGTGTTTCCCTAACAAGGTCTGATATTAACATACTGAATGTACCCAGTGTTTCCCTAACAAGGTCTAATATTAACATACTGTTAGAATGTACCCAGTGTTTCCCTAACAAGGTCTGATATGAACATACTGTTAGAATGTACCCAGTGTTTCCCTAACAAGGTCTGATATTAACATACTGAATGTACCCAGTGTTTCCCTAACAAGGTCTGATATTAACATACTGAATGTACCCAGTGTTTCCCTAACAAGGTCTGATATTAACATACTGTTAGAATGTACCCAGTGTTTCCCTAACAAGGTCTGATATGAACATACTGTTAGAATGTACCCAGTGTTTCCCTAACAAGGTCTGATATGAACATACTGTTAGAATGTACCCAGTGTTTCCCTAACAAGGTCTGATATGAACATACTGTTAGAATGTACCCAGTGTTTCCCTAACAAGGTCTGATATTAACATACTGTTAGAATGTACCCAGTGTTTCCCTAACAAGGTCTGATATTAACATACTGAATGTACCCAGTTTTTCCCTAACAAGGTCTGATATTAACATACTGAATGTACCCAGTGTTTCCCTAACAAGGTCTGATATTAACATACTGTTAGAATGTACCCAGTGTTTCCCTAACAAGGTCTGATATGAACATACTGTTAGAATGTACCCAGTGTTTCCCTAACAAGGTCTGATATTAACATACTGCTAGAATGTACCCAGTGTTTCCCTAACAAGGTCTGATATTAACATACTGTTAGAATGTACCCAGTGTTTCCCTAACAAGGTCTGATATTAACATACTGAATGTACCCAGTGTTTCCCTAACAAGGTCTGATATTAACATACTGTTAGAATGTACCCAGTGTTTCCCTAACAAGATCTGATATTAACATACTGAATGTACCCAGTGTTTCCCTAACAAGGTCTGATATTAACATACTGTTAGAATGTACCCAGTGTTTCCCTAACAAGGTCTGATATGAACATACTGTTAGAATGTACCCAGTGTTTCCCTAACAAGGTCTGATATTAACATACTGAATGTACCCAGTGTTTCCCTAACAAGGTCTGATATTAACATACTGTTAGAATGTACCCAGTGTTTCCCTAACAAGGTCTGATATGAACATACTGTTAGAATGTACCCAGTGTTTCCCTAACAAGGTCTGATATGAACATACTGTTAGAATGTACCCAGTGTTTCCCTAACAAGGTCTGATATGAACATACTGTTAGAATGTACCCAGTGTTTCCCTAACAAGGTCTGATATTAACATACTGTTAGAATGTACCCAGTGTTTCCCTAACAAGGTCTGATATTAACATACTGAATGTACCCAGTTTTTCCCTAACAAGGTCTGATATTAACATACTGAATGTACCCAGTGTTTCCCTAACAAGGTCTGATATTAACATACTGTTAGAATGTACCCAGTGTTTCCCTAACAAGGTCTGATATGAACACTGTTAGAATGTACCCAGTGTTTCCCTAACAAGGTCTGATATTAACATACTGCTAGAATGTACCCAGTGTTTCCCTAACAAGGTCTGATATTAACATACTGTTAGAATGTACCCAGTGTTTCCCTAACAAGGTCTGATATTAACATACTGAATGTACCCAGTGTTTCCCTAACAAGGTCTGATATTAACATACTGTTAGAATGTACCCAGTGTTTCCCTAACAAGGTCTGATATTAACATACTGAATGTACCCAGTGTTTCCCTAACAAGGTCTGATATTAACATACTGTTAGAATGTACCCAGTGTTTCCCTAACAAGGTCTGATATGAACATACTGTTAGAATGTACCCAGTGTTTCCCTAACAAGGTCTGATATTAACATACTGCTAGAATGTACCCAGTGTTTCCCTAACAAGGTCTGATATTAACATACTGTTAGAATGTACCCAGTGTTTCCCTAACAAGGTCTGATATTAACATACTGAATGTACCCAGTGTTTCCCTAACAAGGTCTGATATTAACATACTGTTAGAATGTACCCAGTGTTTCCCTAACAAGGTCTGATATTAACATACTGAATGTACCCAGTGTTTCCCTAACAAGGTCTGATATTAACATACTGTTAGAATGTACCCAGTGTTTCCCTAACAAGGTCTGATATTAACATACTGTTAGAATGTACCCAGTGTTTCCCTAACAAGGTCTGATATTAACATACTGAATGTACCCAGTGTTTCCCTAACAAGGTCTGATATTAACATACTGTTAGAATGTACCCAGTGTTTCCCTAACAAGGTCTGATATTAACATACTGAATGTACCCAGTGTTTCCCTAACAAGGTCTGATATTAACATACTGTTAGAATGTACCCAGTGTTTCCCTAACAAGGTCTGATATTAACATACTGTTAGAATGTACCCAGTGTTTCCCTAACAAGGTCTGATATGAACATACTGTTAGAATGTACCCAGTGTTTCCCTAACAAGGTCTGATATTAACATACTGTTAGAATGTACCCAGTGTTTTCCTAACAAGGTCTGATATGAACATACTGTTAGAATGTACCCAGTGTTTCCCTAACAAGGTCTGATATTAACATACTGTTAGAATGTACCCAGTGGTTCCCTAACAAGGTCTGATATTAACATACTGAATGTACCCAGTGGTTCCCTAACAAGGTCTGATATTAACATACTGAATGTACCCAGTGTGGACATAGAGAGAACAGGGAGAGGAGGTGAGGGAAACAGAGAGAGGGGGACAGACAGGAAGGTGGACATAGAGAGAACAGGGAGAGGAGGTGAGGGAAACAGAGAGAGGGGGACAGACAGGAAGGTGGACATAGAGAGAACAGGGAGAAGAGGTAAGGGAAACAAAGAGAGGGGGACAGACAGGAAGGTGGACATAGAGAGAACAGGGAGAGGAGGTCAGGGAAACAGAGAGAGGGGGACAGACAGGAAGGTGGACATAGAGAGAACAGGGAGAGGAGGTCAGGGAAACAGAGAGAGGGGGACACACAGGAAGGTGGACATAGAGAGAACAGGGAGGAGGTAAGGGAAACAGAGAGAGGGGGACAGACAGGAAGGTGGACATAGAGAGAACAGGGAGAGGAGGTCAGGGAAACAGAGAGAGGGGGGACAGACAGGAAGGTGGACATAGATAGAACAGGGAGAGGAGGTGAGGGAAACAGAGAGAGGGGGACAGACAGGAAGGTGGACATAGAGAGAACAGGGAGAGGAGGTGAGGGAAACAGAGAGAGGGGGACAGACAGGAAGGTGGACATAGAGAGAACAGGGAGAGGAGGTGAGGGAAACAGAGAGAGGGGGACAGACAGGAAGGTGGACATAGAGAGAACAGGGAGAGGAGGTCAGGGAAACAGAGAGAGGGGGACACACAGGAAGGTGGACATAGAGAGAACAGGGAGGAGGTAAGGGAAACAGAGAGAGGGGGACAGACAGGAAGGTGGACATAGAGAGAACAGGGAGAGGAGGTAAGGGAAACAGAGAGAGGGGGACAGACAGGAAGGTGGACATAGAGAGAACAGGGAGGGGAGGTCAGGGAAACAGAGAGAGGGGGACAGACAGGAAGGTGGACATAGAGAGAACAGGGAGAGGAGGTAAGGGAAACAGAGAGAGGGGGACAGACAGGAAGGTGGACATAGAGAGAACAGGGAGAGGAGGTGAGGGAAACAGAGAGAGGGGGACAGACAGGAAGGTGGACATAGAGAGAACAGGGAGAGGAGGTGAGGGAAACAGAGAGAGGGGGACAGACAGGAAGGTGGACATAGAGAGAACAGGGAGAGGAGGTAAGGGAAACAGAGAGAGGGGGACAGACAGGAAGGTGGACATAGAGAGAACAGGGAGAGGAGGTGAGGGAAACAGAGAGAGGGGGACAGACTGGAAGGTGGACATAG
>NC_034175.2:2883357-2930324 GCF_002021735.2 Oncorhynchus kisutch | reverse complement strand
GTCCCTGTTCTAAGCAGGGTTACGTCATGTCTATGTTCTAAGGCAGGGTTATGTGAGTCTCTGTTTGTAAGGCAGGGTTACGTCATGTCCCTGTTCTAAGCAAGGGTTATGTCATGTCTCTGTTCTAAGGCAGGGTTACGTCATGTCTCTGTTCTAATGCAGGGTTACGTCATGTCTCTGTTCTAAGGCCAGACGTCATGTCCCTGTTCTAAGGCCCCTACGTCATGTCCCTGTTCTAAGGCCCTACGTCATGACCCTGTTCTAAGACCCCTACGTCATGGCCCTGTTCTAAGGCAGGGTTACGTCATGTCTCTGTTCTAAGGCAGGGTTACATCATGTCCTGTTCTAAGCAGGGTTACATCATGTCCCTGTTCTAAGGCAGGGTTACGTCATGTCTCTGTTCTAAGGCAGGGTTATGTGATGTCTCTGTTGTAAGGCAGGGTTACGTCATGTCCATGTTCTAAGCCAGGGTTACGTCATGTCCCTGTCTAAGGCCCCTACGTATGTCCCTGTTTTAAGGCAGGGTTACGTCATGTCTCTGTTCTAAGGCAGGGTTATGTCATGTCTCTGTTGTAAGGCAGGGTTACGTCATGTCCCTGTTCTAAGGCAGGGTTACGTCATGTCGCTGTTCTATAAGGCAGGGTTACGTCATGTCTCTGTTGTAAGGCAGGGTTACGTGATGTCCCTGTTCTAAAGCAGGGTTACGTCATGTCCCTGTTCTATAAGGCAGGGTTAAGTCATGTCCCTGTTCTAAGGCAGGGTTACATCATGTCCCTGTTCTAAGGCAGGGTTACGTCATGTCTCTGTTCTAAGGCAGGGTTACGTCATGTCTCTGTTCTAAGGCAGGGTTACATCATGTTCCTGTTCTAAGGCAGGGTTACATCATGTCCAGGTTCTATAAGGCAGGGTTACATCATTACCCTGTTCTAATGCAGGGTTACGTCATGCCCAGGTTCTATAACGCAGGGTTACCTCATGTCCCTGTTCTAATGCAGGGTTACGTCATGCCCAGGTTCTATAAGGCAGGATTACCTCATGTCCCTGTTCTAATGCAGGGTTACGTCATGTCCAGGTTCTATAAGGCAGGGTTACATCATGTCCCTGTTCTAAGGCAGGGTTACGTCATGTCTCTGTTCTAAGGCAGGGTTAAGTCATATCTCTGTTCTATAAGGCAGGGTTACGTCATGTCTCTGTTCTAAGGCCCCTACGTCATGTCCCTGTTCTAAGGCCCCTACGTCATGTCCCTGTTCTAAGGCCCCTACGTCATGACCCTGTTCTAACGCAGGGTTACGTCATGTCTCTGTTCTAAGGCAGGGTTACATCATGTCCCTGTTCTAAGGCAGGGTTACATCATGTCCCTGTTCTAAGGCAGGGTTACGTCATGTCCCTGTTCTTAGGCAGGGTTACGTCATGTCCCTCTTCTAAGGCAGGGTTACGTCATGTCCCTGTTCTAAGGCAGGGTTATGTCATGTCTCTGTTGTAAGGCATGGTTACGTCATGTCCCTGTTCTAAGCCAGGGTTACGTCATGTCCTGTTCTAAGGCCCCTACGTCATGTCCTGTTCTACAGGCAGGGTTACGTCATGTCTCTGTTGTAAGGCAGGGTTACGTCATGTCCCTGTTCTAAGACAGGGTTACGTCATGTCCCTGTTCTAAGGCCCCTACGTCATGTCCTGTTCTAAGGCAGGGTACGTCATGTCCCTGTTCTATAAGGCAGGGTTACGTCATGTCTCTGTGTAAGGCAGGGTTACGTCATGTGTCTGTTCTAAGGCAGGGTTACGTCATGTCCCTGTTCCAAGGCCCCTACGTCATGTCTCTGTTCTAAGGCAGGGTTACGTCATGTCTCTGTTCTAAGGCAGGGTTACGTCATGTCTCTGTTCTAAGGCAGGGTTAAGTCATGTCTCTGTTCTAAGGCAGGGTTACGTCATGTCTCTGTTCTAAGGCAGGGTTACGTCATGTCTGTTCTAAGGCAGGGTTATGTCATGTCTCTGTTCTAAGGCAGGGTTACGTCATGTCCCTGTTCTAAGGCAGGGTTACGTCATGTCCCTGTTGTAAGGCAGGGTTACGTCATGTCCCTGTTCTAAGGCAGGGTTACGTCATGTCCCTGTTCTAAGGCAGGGTTACGTCATGTCTCTGTTCTAAGGCCCCTACGTCATGTCCCTGTTCTAAGGCAGGGTTACGTCATGTCTCTGTTGTAAGGCAGGGTTACGTCATGTCTCTGTTCTAAGGCAGGGTTACGTCATGTCTTGTTCTAAGGCAGGGTTACGTCATGTCTCTGTTCTAAGGCAGGGTTACGTCATGTCTCTGTTCTAAGGCCCTACGTCATGTCCCTGTTCTAAGGCCCCTACGTCATGGCCCTGTTCTAAGGCAGGGTTACGTCATGTCTCTGTTCTAAGGCAGGGTTACATCATGTCCTGTTCTAAGGCAGGGTTACATCATGTCCCTGTTCTAAGGCAGGGTTACGTCATGTCTCTGTTCTAAGGCAGGGTTATGTGATGTCTCTGTTGTAAGGCAGGGTTACGTCATGTCCATGTTCTAAGCCAGGGTTACGTCATGTCTCTGTTCTAAGGCAGGGTTACATCATGTCTCTGTTGTAAGGCAGGGTTACGTCATGTCCTGTTCTAAGGCCCCTACGTCATGTCCCTGTTCTAAGGCTCCTATGTCATGTCCCTGTTCTAGGTCCCTACGTCATGACCTGTTCTAAGGCCCCTACGTCATGGCCTGTTCTAAGGCAGGGTTACGTCATGTCTCTGTTCTAAGGCAGGGTTACATCATGTCCCTGTTCTAATGCAGGGTTACATCATG
The DNA here is from genome assembly GCF_002021735.2 of Oncorhynchus kisutch. Classification (NCBI taxonomy): domain Eukaryota; kingdom Metazoa; phylum Chordata; class Actinopteri; order Salmoniformes; family Salmonidae; genus Oncorhynchus; species Oncorhynchus kisutch. The sequence goes on along the minus strand of NC_034175.2, from coordinate 2,927,521 downwards.
TCCCTGTTCTAAGGCAGGGTTACGTCATGTCCATGTTCTAAGCCAGGGTTACGTCATGTCCCTGTTCTAAGGCCCCTACGTCATGTCCCTGTTTTAAGGCAGGGTTACGTCATGTCTCTGTTCTAAGGCAGGGTTATGTCATGTCTCTGTTGTAAGGCAGGGTTACGTCATGTCCCTGTTCTAAGGCAGGGTTACGTCATGTCGCGCTGTTCTATAAGGCAGGGTTCCGTCATTGCTCTGTTGTAAGGCAGGGTTACGTGATGTCCTGTTTTCTAAGGCAGGGTTACGTCATGTCCCTGTTCTAAAGCAGGGTTACGTCATGTCCCTGTTCTATAAGGCAGGGTAAGTCATGTCCCTGTTCTAAGGCAGGGTTACATCATGTCCTGTTCTAAGGCAGGGTTACGTCATGTCTCTCTGTTCTAAGGCAGGGTTACGTCATGTCTCTGTTCTAAGGCAGGGGTTACATCATGTTCCTGTTCTAAGGCAGGGTAACATCATGTCCAGGCTCTAAAGGCAGGGTTACATCATTACCCTGTTCTAATGCAGGGTTACGTCATGCCAGGTTTCTATAACGCAGGGTTTACCTCATGGTCCCTGTTCTAATGCAGGGTTACGTCATGTCTCTGTTCTAAGGCAGGGTAAGTCTGTCTCTGTTCTAAGGCAGGGTTACGTCATGTCTCTGTTCTAAGGCAGGGTTATGTCATGTCTCTGTTCTAAGGCAGGGTTACGTCATGTCCCTGTTCTAAGGCAGGGTTACGTCATGTCCCTGTTGTAAGGCAGGGTTATGTCATGTCCCTGTTCTAAGGCAGGGTTACGTCATGTCCCTGTTCTAAGGCAGGGTTACGTCATGTCTCTGTTCTAAGGCCCCTACGTCATGTCCCTGTTCTAAGGCAGGGTTACGTCATGTCTCTGTTGTAAGGCAGGGTTACGTCATGTCTCTGTTCTAAGGCAGGGTTACGTCATGCCTCTGTTCTAAGGCAGGGTTACGTCATGTCTCTGTTCTAAGGCAGGGTTACGTCATGTCTCTGTTCTAAGGCCCCTACGTCATGTCCCTGTTCTAAGGCCCCTACGTCATGGCCCTGTTCTAAGGCAGGGTTACGTCATGTCTCTGTTCTAAGGCAGGGTTACATCATGTCCCTGTTCTAAGGCAGGGTTACATCATGTCCCTGTTCTAAGGCAGGGTTACGTCATGTCTCTGTTCTAAGGCAGGGTTATGTGATGTCTCTGTTGTAAGGCAGGGTTACGTCATGTCCATGTTCTAAGCCAGGGTTACGTCATGTCTCTGTTCTAAGGCAGGGTTACATCATGTCTCTGTTGTAATGCAGGGTTACGTCATGTCTCTGTTCTAAGGCAGGGTTATGTCATGTCTCTGTTGTAAGGCAGGGTTACGTCATGTCCCTGTTCTAAGGCAGGGTTACGTCATGTCGCTGTTCTATAAGGCAGGGTTACGTCATGTCTCTGTTGTAAGGCAGGGTTACGTGATGTCCCTGTTCTAAGGCAGGGTTACGTCATGTCCCTGTTCTAAAGCAGGGTTACGTCATGTCCCTGTTCTATAAGGCAGGGTTAAGTCATGTCCCTGTTCTAAGGCAGGGTTACATCATGTCCCTGTTCTAAGGCAGGGTTACGTCATGTCTCTGTTCTAAGGCAGGGTTACGTCATGTCTCTGTTCTAAGGCAGGGTTACATCATGTTCCTGTTCTAAGGCAGGGTAACATCATGTCCAGGCTCTATAAGGCAGGGTTACATCATTACCCTGTTCTAATGCAGGGTTACGTCATGCCCAGGTTCTATAACGCAGGGTTACCTCATGTCCCTGTTCTAATGCAGGGTTACGTCATGTCTCTGTTCTAAGGCAGGGTTAAGTCATGTCTCTGTTCTAAGGCAGGGTTACGTCATGTCTCTGTTCTAAGGCAGGGTTATGTCATGTCTCTGTTCTAAGGCAGGGTTACGTCATGTCCCTGTTCTAAGGCAGGGTTACGTCATGTCCCTGTTGTAAGGCAGGGTTATGTCATGTCCCTGTTCTAAGGCAGGGTTACGTCATGTCCCTGTTCTAAGGCAGGGTTACGTCATGTCTCTGTTCTAAGGCCCCTACGTCATGTCCCTGTTCTAAGGCAGGGTTACGTCATGTCTCTGTTGTAAGGCAGGGTTACGTCATGTCTCTGTTCTAAGGCAGGGTTACGTCATGCCTCTGTTCTAAGGCAGGGTTACGTCATGTCTCTGTTCTAGAGGCAGGGTTACGTCATGTCTCTGTTCTAAGGCCCCTACGTCATGTCCCTGTTCTAAGGCCCCTACGTCATGGCCCTGTTCTAAGGCAGGGTTACGTCATGTCTCTGTTCTAAGGCAGGGTTACATCATGTCCCTGTTCTAAGGCAGGGTTACATCATGTCCCTGTTCTAAGGCAGGGTTACGTCATGTCTCTGTTCTAAGGCAGGGTTATGTGATGTCTCTGTTGTAAGGCAGGGTTACGTCATGTCCATGTTCTAAGCCAGGGTTACGTCATGTCTCTGTTCTAAGGCAGGGTTACATCATGTCTCTGTTGTAATGCAGGGTTACGTCATGTCTCTGTTCTAAGGCAGGGTTACGTCATGTCTCTGTTCTAAGGCAGGGTTACGTCATGTCTCTGTTCTAAGGCAGGGTTACGTCATGTCTCTGTTCGAAGGCAGGGTTACATCATGTCCCTGTTCTAAGGCAGGGTTACGTCATGTCGCTGTTCTATAAGGCAGGGTTACGTCATGTCTCTGTTGTAAGGCAGGGTTACGTGATGTCCCTGTTCTAAGGCAGGGTTACGTCATGTCCCTGTTCTAAAGCAGGGTTACGTCATGTCCCTGTTCTATAAGGCAGGGTTAAGTCATGTCCCTGTTCTAAGGCAGGGTTACATCATGTCCCTGTTCTAAGGCAGGGTTACGTCATGTCTCTGTTCTAAGGCAGGGTTACGTCATGTCTCTGTTCTAAGGCAGGGTTACATCATGTTCCTGTTCTAAGGCAGGGTTACATCATGTCCAGGTTCTATAAGGCAGGGTTACATCATTACCCTGTTCTAATGCAGGGTTACGTCATGCCCAGGTTCTATAACGCAGGGTTACCTCATGTCCCTGTTCTAATGCAGGGTTACGTCATGCCCAGGTTCTATAAGGCAGGGTTACCTCATGTCCCTGTTCTAATGCAGGGTTACGTCATGTCCAGGTTCTATAAGGCAGGGTTACATCATGTCCCTGTTCTAAGGCAGGGTTACGTCATGTCTCTGTTCTAAGGCAGGGTTAAGTCATGTCTCTGTTCTATAAGGCAGGGTTACGTCATGTCTCTGTTCTAAGGCCCCTACGTCATGTCCCTGTTCTAAGGCAGGGTTACGTCATGTCTCTGTTCTAAGGCAGGGTTACGTCATGTTCCTGTTGTAAGGCAGGGTTACGTCATGTCCCTGTTCTAAGGCAGGGTTACGTCATGTCGCTGTTCTATAAGGCAGGGTTACGTCATGTCTCTGTTGTAAGGCAGGGTTACGTGATGTCCCTGTTCTAAGGCAGGGTTACGTCATGTCCCTGTTCTAAAGCAGGGTTACGTCATGTCCCTGTTCTATAAGGCAGGGTTACGTCATGTCCCTGTTCTAAGGCAGGGTTACATCATGTCCCTGTTCTAAGGCAGGGTTACGTCATGTCTCTGTTCTAAGGCAGGGTTACGTCATGTCTCTGTTCTAAGGCAGGGTTACATCATGTTCCTGTTCTAAGGCAGGGTTACATCATGTCCAGGTTCTATAAGGCAGGGTTACATGATTACCCTGTTCTAATGCAGGGTTACGTCATGCCCAGGTTCTATAAGGCAGGGTTACCTCATGTCCCTGTTCTAATGCAGGGTTACGTCATGTCCAGGTTCTATAAGGCAGGGTTACATCATGTCCCTGTTCTAAGGCAGGGTTACGTCATGTCTCTGTTCTAAGGCAGGGTTAAGTCATGTCTCTGTTCTATAAGGCAGGGTTACGTCATGTCTCTGTTCTAAGGCCCCTACGTCATGTCCCTGTTCTAAGGCCCCTACGTCATGTCCCTGTTCTAAGGCCCCTACGTCATGACCCTGTTCTAAGGCCCCTACGTAATGGCCCTGTTCTAACGCAGGGTTACGTCATGTCTCTGTTCTAAGGCAGGGTTACATCATGTCCCTGTTCTAAGGCAGGGTTACATCATGTCCCTGTTCTAAGGCAGGGTTACGTCATGTCTCTGTTCTAAGGCAGGGTTATGTCATGTCTCTGTTGTAAGGCAGGGTTACGTCATGTCCCTGTTCTAAGCCAGGGTTACGTCATGTCCCTGTTCTAAGGCCCCTACGTCATGTCCCTGTTCTAAGGCAGGGTTACGTCATGTCTCTGTTCTAAGGCAGGATTATGTCATGTCTCTGTTGTAAGGCAGGGTTACGTCATGTCCCTGTTCTAAGGCAGGGTTACGTCATGTCCCTGTTCTAAGGCCCCTACGTCATGTCCCTGTTCTAAGGCAGGGTTACGTCATATCCCTGTTCTATAAGGCAGGGTTACGTCATGTCTCTGTTGTAAGGCAGGGTTACGTCATGTCTCTGTTCTAAGGCAGGGTTACGTCATGTCTCTGTTCTAAGGCAGGGTTACGTCATGTCTCTGTTCTAAGGCAGGGTTACGTCATGTCCCTGTTCTAAGGCAGGGTTACGTCATGTCCCTGTTCTTAGGCAGGGTTACGTCATGTCCCTGTTCTAAGGCAGGGTTACGTCATGTCTCTGTTCTAAGGCAGGGTTACGTCATGTATCTGTTCTAAGGCCCCTACATCATATCCCTGTTCTAAGTCCCCTACGTCATGTCCCTGTTGTAAGGCAGGGTTACGTCATGTCTCTGTTCTAAGGCAGGGTTATGTCATGTCTCTGTTGTAAGGCAGGGTTACGTCATGTCCCTGTTCTAAGGCCCCTACGTCATGTCCCTGTTTTAAGGCAGGGTTACGTCATTTCTCGGTTCTAAGGCAGGGTTATGTCATGTCTCTGTTGTAAGGCAGGGTTACGTCATGTCCCTGTTCTAAGGCAGGGTTACGTCATGTCGCTGTTCTATAAGGCAGGGTTACGCCATGTCTCTGTTGTAAGGCAGGGTTACGTGATGTCCCTGTTCTAAGGCAGGGTTACGTCATGTCCCTGTTCTAAAGCAGGGTTACGTCATGTCCCTGTTCTATAAGGCAGGGTTAAGTCATGTCCCTGTTCTAAGGCAGGGTTACATCATGTCCCTGTTCTAAGGCAGGGTTACGTCATGTCTCTGTTCTAAGGCAGGGTTACGTCATGTCTCTGTTCTAAGGCAGGGTTACATCATGTTCCTGTTCTAAGGCAGGGTTACATCATGTCCAGGTTCTATAAGGCAGGGTTACATCATTACCCTGTTCTAATGCAGGGTTACGTCATGCCCAGGTTCTATAACGCAGGGTTACCTCATGTCCCTGTTCTAATGCAGGGTTACGTCATGCCCAGGTTCTATAAGGCAGGGTTACCTCATGTCCCTGTTCTAATGCAGGGTTACGTCATGTCCAGGTTCTATAAGGCAGGGTTACATCATGTCCCTGTTCTAAGGCAGGGTTACGTCATGTCTCTGTTCTAAGGCAGGGTTAAGTCATGTCTCTGTTCTATAAGGCAGGGTTACGTCATGTCCCTGTTCTAAGGCCCCTACGTCATGTCCCTGTTCTAAGGCCCCTACGTCATGTCCCTGTTCTAAGGCCCCTACGTCATGACCCTGTTCTAAGGCCCCTACGTCATGGCCCTGTTCTAACGCAGGGTTACGTCATGTCTCTGTTCTAAGGCAGGGTTACATCATGTCCCTGTTCTAAGGCAGGGTTACATCATGTCCCTGTTCTAAGGCAGGGTTACGTCATGTCTCTGTTCTAAGGCAGGGTTATGTCATGTCTCTGTTGTAAGGCAGGGTTACGTCATGTCCCTGTTCTAAGCCAGGGTTACGTCATGTCCCTGTTCTAAGGCCCCTACGTCATGTCCCTGTTCTAAGGCAGGGTTACGTCATGTCTCTGTTCTAAGGCAGGGTTATGTCATGTTTCTGTTGTAAGGCAGGGTTACGTCATGTCCCTGTTCTAAGGCCGGGTTACGTCATGTCCCTGTTCTAAGGCCCCTACGTCATGTCCCTGTTCTAAGGCAGGGTTACGTCATATCCCTGTTCTATAAGGCAGGGTTACGTCATGTCTCTGTTGTAAGGCAGGGTTACGTCATGTCTCTGTTCTAAGGCAGGGTTACGTCATGTCTCTGTTCTAAGGCAGGGTTACGTCATGTCTCTGTTCTAAGGCAGGGTTACGTCATGTCTCTGTTCTAAGGCAGGGTTACGTCATGTCTCTGTTCTAAGGCAGGGTTACGTCATGTCCCTGTTCTAAGGCAGGGTTACGTCATGTCCCTGTTCTTAGGCAGGGTTACGTCATGTCCCTGTTCTAAGGCAGGGTTACGTCATGTCTCTGTTCTAAGGCAGGGTTACGTCATGTATCTGTTCTAAGGCCCCTACATCATATCCCTGTTCTAAGTCCCCTACGTCATGTCCCTGTTCTAAGGCAGGGTTACGTCATGTCTCTGTTCTAAGGCAGGGTTATGTCATGTCTCTGTTGTAAGGCAGGGTTACGTCATGTCCCTGTTCTAAGGCAGGGTTACGTCATGTCCCTGTTCTAAGGCCCCTACGTCATGTCCCTGTTTTAAGGCAGGGTTACGTCATTTCTCTGTTCTAAGGCAGGGTTATGTCATGTCTCTGTTGTAAGGCAGGGTTACGTCATGTCCCTGTTCTAAGGCAGGGTTACGTCATCTCGCTGTTCTATAAGGCAGGGTTACGTCATGTCTCTGTTGTAAGGCAGGGTTACGTGATGTCCCTGTTCTAAGGCAGGGTTACGTCATGTCCCTGTTCTAAAGCAGGGTTACGTCATGTCCCTGTTCTATAAGGCAGGGTTACGTCATGTCCCTGTTCTAAGGCAGGGTTACATCATGTCCCTGTTCTAAGGCAAGGTTACGTCATGTCTCTGTTCTAAGGCAGGGTTACGTCATGTCTCTGTTCTAAGGCAGGGTTACATCATGTTCCTGTTCTAAGGCAGGGTTACATCATGTCCAGGTTCTATAAGGCAGGGTTACATCATTACCCTGTTCTAATGCAGGGTTACGTCATGCCCAGGTTCTATAAGGCAGGGTTACCTCATGTCCCTGTTCTAATGCAGGGTTACGTCATGTCCAGGTTCTATAAGGCAGGGTTACATCATGTCCCTGTTCTAAGGCAGGGTTACGTCATGTCTCTGTTCTAAGGCAGGGTTAAGTCATGTCTCTGTTCTATAAGGCAGGGTTACGTCATGTCTCTGTTCTAAGGCCCCTACGTCATGTCCCTGTTCTAAGGCCCCTACGTCATGTCCCTGTTCTAAGGCCCCTACGTCATGACCCTGTTCTAAGGCCCCTACGTCATGGCCCTGTTCTAACGCAGGGTTACGTCATGTCTCTGTTCTAAGGCAGGGTTACATCATGTCCCTGTTCTAAGGCAGGGTTACATCATGTCCCTGTTCTAAGGCAGGGTTACGTCATGTCTCTGTTCTAAGGCAGGGTTATGTCATGTCTCTGTTGTAAGGCAGGGTTACGTCATGTCCCTGTTCTAAGCCAGGGTTACGTCATGTCCCTGTTCTAAGGCCCCTACGTCATGTCCCTGTTCTAAGGCAGGGTTACGTCATGTCTCTGTTCTAAGGCAGGGTTATGTCATGTCTCTGTTGTAAGGCAGGGTTACGTCATGTCCCTGTTCTAAGGCAGGGTTACGTCATGTCCCTGTTCTAAGGCCCCTACGTCATGTCCCTGTTCTAAGGCAGGGTTACGTCATATCCCTGTTCTATAAGGCAGGGTTACGTCATGTCTCTGTTGTAAGGCAGGGTTACGTCATGTCTCTGTTCTAAGGCAGGGTTACGTCATGTCTCTGTTCTAAGGCAGGGTTACGTCATGTCTCTGTTCTAAGGCAGGGTTACGTCATGTCTCTGTTCTAAGGCAGGGTTACGTCATGTCTCTGTTCTAAGGCAGGGTTACGTCATGTCCCTGTTCTAAGGCAGGGTTACGTCATGTCCCTGTTCTTAGGCAGGGTTACGTCATGTCCCTGTTCTAAGGCAGGGTTACGTCATGTCTCTGTTCTAAGGCAGGGTTACGTCATGTATCTGTTCTAAGGCCCCTACATCATATCCCTGTTCTAAGTCCCCTACGTCATGTCCCTGTTGTAAGGCAGGGTTACGTCATGTCTCTGTTCTAAGGCAGGGTTATGTCATGTCTCTGTTGTAAGGCAGGGTTACGTCATGTCCATGTTCTAAGCCAGGGTTACGTCATGTCCCTGTTCTAAGGCCCCTACGTCATGTCCCTGTTTTAAGGCAGGGTTACGTCATTTCTCGGTTCTAAGACAGGGTTATGTCATGTCTCTGTTGTAAGGCAGGGTTACGTCATGTCCCTGTTCTAAGGCAGGGTTACGTCATGTCGCTGTTCTATAAGGCAGGGTTACGTCATGTCTCTGTTGTAAGGCAGGGTTACGTGATGTCCCTGTTCTAAGGCAGGGTTACGTCATGTCCCTGTTCTAAAGCAGGGTTACGTCATGTCCCTGTTCTATAAGGCAGGGTTAAGTCATGTCCCTGTTCTAAGGCAGGGTTACATCATGTCCCTGTTCTAAGGCAGGGTTACGTCATGTCTCTGTTCTAAGGCAGGGTTACGTCATGTCTCTGTTCTAAGGCAGGGTTACATCATGTTCCTGTTCTAAGGCAGGGTTACATCATGTCCAGGTTCTATAAGGCAGGGTTACATCATTACCCTGTTCTAATGCAGGGTTACGTCATGCCCAGGTTCTATAACGCAGGGTTACCTCATGTCCCTGTTCTAATGCAGGGTTACGTCATGCCCAGGTTCTATAAGGCAGGGTTACCTCATGTCCCTGTTCTAATGCAGGGTTACGTCATGTCCAGGTTCTATAAGGCAGGGTTACATCATGTCCCTGTTCTAAGGCAGGGTTACGTCATGTCTCTGTTCTAAGGCAGGGTTAAGTCATGTCTCTGTTCTATAAGGCAGGGTTACGTCATGTCTCTGTTCTAAGGCCCCTACGTCATGTCCCTGTTCTAAGGCCCCTACGTCATGTCCCTGTTCTAAGGCCCCTACGTCATGACCCTGTTCTAAGGCCCCTACGTCATGGCCCTGTTCTAACGCAGGGTTACGTCATGTCTCTGTTCTAAGGCAGGGTTACATCATGTCCCTGTTCTAAGGCAGGGTTACATCATGTCCCTGTTCTAAGGCAGGGTTACGTCATGTCTCTGTTCTAAGGCAGGGTTATGTCATGTCTCTGTTGTAAGGGAGGGTTACGTCATGTCCCTGTTCTAAGCCAGGGTTACGTCATGTCCCTGTTCTAAGGCCCCTACGTCATGTCCCTGTTCTAAGGCAGGGTTACGTCATGTCTCTGTTCTAAGGCAGGGTTATGTCATGTCTCTGTTGTAAGGCAGGGTTACGTCATGTCCCTGTTCTAAGGCAGGGTTACGTCATGTCCCTGTTCTAAGGCCCCTACGTCATGTCCCTGTTCTAAGGCAGGGTTACGTCATATCCCTGTTCTATAAGGCAGGGTTACGTCATGTCTCTGTTGTAAGGCAGGGTTACGTCATATCTCTGTTCTAAGGCAGGGTTACGTCATGTCTCTGTTCTAAGGCAGGGTTACGTCATGTCTCTGTTCTAAGGCAGGGTTACGTCATGTCTCTGTTCTAAGGCAGGGTTACGTCATGTCCCTGTTCTAAGGCAGGGTTACGTCATGTCCCTGTTCTAAGGCAGGGTTACGTCATGTCCCTGTTCTTAGGCAGGGTTACGTCATGTCCCTGTTCTAAGGCAGGGTTACGTCATGTCCCTGTTCTAAGGCAGGGTTACGTCATGTCTCTGTTCTAAGGCAGGGTTACGTCATGTATCTGTTCTAAGGCCCCTACGTCATATCCCTGTTCTAAGTCCCCTACGTCATGTCCCTGTTCTAAGGCCCCTACGTCATTACCCTGTTCTAAGGCCCCTACGTCATGGCCCTGTTCTAAGGCAGGGTTACGTCATGTCTCTGTTCTAAGGCAGGGTTACATCATGTCCCTGTTATAAGGCAGGGTTACATCATGTCCCTGTTCTAAGGCAGGGTTACGTCATGTCTCTGTTCTAAGGCAGGGTTATGTCATGTCTCTGTTGTAAGGCAGGGTTACGTCATGTCCCTGTTCTAAGGCAGGGTTACGTCATGTCCCTGTTCTAAGGCCCCTACGTCATGTCCCTGTTCTAAGGCAGGGTTACGTCATGTCCCTGTTCTATAAGGCAGGGTTACGTCATGTCCCTGTTCTATAAGGCAGGGTTACGTCATGTCTCTGTTCTAAGGCAGGGTTACATCATGTCCCTGTTCTAAGGCAGGGTTACATCATGTCCAGGTTCTATAAGGCAGGGTTACATCATGTCCCTGTTCTAATGCAGGGTTACGTCATGTCCAGGTTCTATAAGGCAGGGTTACATCATGTCCCTGTTCTAAGGCAGGGTTACGTCATGTCCAGGTTCTATAAGGCAGGGTTACGTCATGTCCCTGTTCTAAGGCAGGGTTACGTCATGTCCCTGTTCTTAGGCAGGGTTACGTCATGTCCCTGTTCTAAGGCAGGGTTACGTCATGTCTCTGTTCTAAGGCAGGGTTACGTCATGTCCCTGTTCTAAGGCAGGGTTACGTCATGTCCCTGTTCTAAGGCAGGGTTACGTCATGTCCCTGTTCTTAGGCAGGGTTACGTCATGTCCCTGTTCTAAGGCAGGGTTACGTCATGTCCCTGTTCTAAGGCAGGGTTACGTCATGTCTCTGTTCTAAGGCAGGGTTACGTCATGTATCTGTTCTAAGGCCCCTACGTCATATCCCTGTTCTAAGTCCCCTACGTCATGTCCCTGTTCTAAGGCCCCTACGTCATTACCCTGTTCTAAGGCCCCTACGTCATGGCCCTGTTCTAAGGCAGGGTTACGTCATGTCTCTGTTCTAAGGCAGGGTTACATCATGTCCCTGTTATAAGGCAGGGTTACATCATGTCCCTGTTCTAAGGCAGGGTTACGTCATGTCTCTGTTCTAAGGCAGGGTTATGTCATGTCTCTGTTGTAAGGCAGGGTTACGTCATGTCCCTGTTCTAAGGCAGGGTTACGTCATGTCCCTGTTCTAAGGCCCCTACGTCATGTCCCTGTTCTAAGGCAGGGTTACGTCATGTCCCTGTTCTATAAGGCAGGGTTACGTCATGTCCCTGTTCTATAAGGCAGGGTTACGTCATGTCTCTGTTCTAAGGCAGGGTTACATCATGTCCCTGTTCTAAGGCAGGGTTACATCATGTCCAGGTTCTATAAGGCAGGGTTACATCATGTCCCTGTTCTAATGCAGGGTTACGTCATGTCCAGGTTCTATAAGGCAGGGTTACATCATGTCCCTGTTCTAAGGCAGGGTTACGTCATGTCCAGGTTCTATAAGGCAGGGTTACGTCATGTCCCTGTTCTAAGGCAGGGTTACGTCATGTCCCTGTTCTTAGGCAGGGTTACGTCATGTCCCTGTTCTAAGGCAGGGTTACGTCATGTCTCTGTTCTAAGGCAAGGTTACGTCATGTATCTGTTCTAAGGCCCCTACATCATATCCCTGTTCTAAGTCCCCTACGTCATGTCCCTGTTCTAAGGCAGGGTTACGTCATGTCTCTGTTCTAAGGCAGGGTTATGTCATGTCTCTGTTGTAAGGCAGGGTTACGTCATGTCCCTGTTCTAAGGCAGGGTTACGTCATGTCCCTGTTCTAAGGCCCCTACGTCATGTCCCTGTTGTAAGGCAGGGTTACGTCATGTCTCTGTTCTAAGGCAGGGTTATGTGATGTCTCTGTTGTAAGGCAGGGTTACGTCATGTCCATGTTCTAAGCCAGGGTTACGTCATGTCCCTGTTCTAAGGCCCCTACGTCATGTCCCTGTTTTAAGGCAGGGTTACGTCATTTCTCGGTTCTAAGGCAGGGTTATGTCATGTCTCTGTTGTAAGGCAGGGTTACGTCATGTCCCTGTTCTAAGGCAGGGTTACGTCATGTCGCTGTTCTATAAGGCAGGGTTACGTCATGTCTCTGTTGTAAGGCAGGGTTACGTGATGTCCCTGTTCTAAGGCAGGGTTACGTCATGTCCCTGTTCTAAAGCAGGGTTACGTCATGTCCCTGTTCTATAAGGCAGGGTTAAGTCATGTCCCTGTTCTAAGGCAGGGTTACATCATGTCCCTGTTCTAAGGCAGGGTTACGTCATGTCTCTGTTCTAAGGCAGGGTTACGTCATGTCTCTGTTCTAAGGCAGGGTTACATCATGTTCCTGTTCTAAGGCAGGGTTACATCATGTCCAGGTTCTATAAGGCAGGGTTACATCATTACCCTGTTCTAATGCAGGGTTACGTCATGCCCAGGTTCTATAACGCAGGGTTACCTCATGTCCCTGTTCTAATGCAGGGTTACGTCATGCCCAGGTTCTATAAGGCAGGGTTACCTCATGTCCCTGTTCTAATGCAGGGTTACGTCATGTCCAGGTTCTATAAGGCAGGGTTACATCATGTCCCTGTTCTAAGGCAGGGTTACGTCATGTCTCTGTTCTAAGGCAGGGTTAAGTCATGTCTCTTTTCTATAAGGCAGGGTTACGTCATGTCTCTGTTCTAAGGCCCCTACGTCATGTCCCTGTTCTAAGGCCCCTACGTCATGTCCCTGTTCTAAGGCCCCTACGTCATGACCCTGTTCTAAGGCCCCTACGTCATGGCCCTGTTCTAACGCAGGGTTACGTCATGTCTCTGTTCTAAGGCAGGGTTACATCATGTCCCTGTTCTAAGGCAGGGTTACATCATGTCCCTGTTCTAAGGCAGGGTTACGTCATGTCTCTGTTCTAAGGCAGGGTTATGTCATGTCTCTGTTGTAAGGCAGGGTTACGTCATGTCCCTGTTCTAAGCCAGGGTTACGTCATGTCCCTGTTCTAAGGCCCCTACGTCATGTCCCTGTTCTAAGGCAGGGTTACGTCATGTCTCTGTTCTAAGGCAGGGTTATGTCATGTCTCTGTTGTAAGGCAGGGTTACGTCATGTCCCTGTTCTAAGGCAGGGTTACATCATGTCCCTGTTCTAAGGCCCCTACGTCATGTCCCTGTTCTAAGGCAGGGTTACGTCATATCCCTGTTCTATAAGGCAGGGTTACGTCATGTCTCTGTTGTAAGGCAGGGTTACGTCATGTCTCTGTTCTAAGGCAGGGTTACGTCATGTCTCTGTTCTAAGGCAGGGTTACGTCATGTCTCTGTTCTAAGGCAGGGTTACGTCATGTCTCTGTTCTAAGGCAGGGTTACGTCATGTCCCTGTTCTAAGGCAGGGTTACGTCATGTCCCTGTTCTTAGGCAGGGTTACGTCATGTCCCTGTTCTAAGGCAGGGTTACGTCATGTCCCTGTTCTAAGGTAGGGTTACGTCATGTCTCTGTTCTAAGGCAGGGTTACGTCATGTATCTGTTCTAAGGCCCCTACGTCATATCCCTGTTCTAAGTCCCCTACGTCATGTCCCTGTTCTAAGGCCCCTACGTCATGGCCCTGTTCTAAGGCAGGGTTACGTCATGTCTCTGTTCTAAGGCAGGGTTACATCATGTCCCTGTTATAAGGCAGGGTTACATCATGTCCCTGTTCTAAGGCAGGGTTACGTCATGTCTCTGTTCTAAGGCAGGGTTATGTCATGTCTCTGTTGTAAGGCAGGGTTACGTCATGTCCCTGTTCTAAGGCAGGGTTACGTCATGTCCCTGTTCTAAGACCCCTACATCATGTCCCTGTTCTAAGGCAGGGTTACGTCATGTCCCTGTTCTATAAGGCAGGGTTACGTCATGTCCCTGTTCTATAAGGCAGGGTTACGTCATGTCTCTGTTCTAAGGCAGGGTTACATCATGTCCCTGTTCTAATGCAGGGTTACGTCATGTCCAGGTTCTATAAGGCAGGGTTACGTCATGTCCAGGTTCTATAAGGCAGGGTTACATCATGTCCCTGTTCTAATGCTGGGTTACGTCATGTCCAGGTTCTATAAGGCAGGGTTACATCATGTCCCTGTTCTAAGGCAGGGTTACGTCATGTCCAGGTTCTATAAGGCAGGGTTACGTCATGTCCCTGTTCTAATGCAGGGTTACGTCATGTCCAGGTTCAATAAGGCAGGGTTACATCATGTCCCTGTTCTAATGGAGGGTTACGTCATGTCCCTGTTCTAAGGCAGGGTTACGTCATGTCCCTGTTCTAAGGCAGGGTTACGTCATGTCCAGGTTCTATAAGGCAGGGTTACGTCATGTCCCTGTTCTAAGGCAGGGTTACGTCATGTCCAGGTTCTATAAGGCAGGGTTACGTCATGTCCCTCTTCTAAGGCAGATAGTACACAGCTCCTGTTGTAAGGCAGATAGTACACAGCTCCTTCTGTAAGGCAGATAGTACACAGCTCCTGTTCTAAAGCAGATAATACACAGCTCCTGTTGGAAGGCAGATAGTACACAGCTCCTGTTGGAAGGCAGATAGTACACAGCTCCTGTTCTAAGGCAGATAGTACACAGCTCCTGTTGTAAGTCAGATAGTACACAACTCCTGCTGTAAGGCAGATAGTACACAGCTCCTGTTGGAAGGCAGATAGTACACAGCTCCTGTTGGAAGGCAGATAGTACACAGCTCCTGTTCTAAGGCAGATAGTACACAGCTCCTGTTGTAAGGCAGATAGTACACAGCTCCTGTTGTAAGGCAGATAGTACACACCTCCTGCTGTAAGGCAGATAGTACACAGCTCCTGCTCTAAGGCAGATAGGACACAGCTCCTGCTGTAAGGCAGATAGTACACAGCTCCTGTTGTAAGGCAGATAATACACAGCTCCTGATGTAAGGCAGATAGTACACAGCTCCTGTTCTAAAGCAGATAATACACAGCTCCTGTTGTAAGGCAGATAATACACACCTCCTGCTGTAAGGCAGATAGTACACAGCTCCTACTCCACTGAATGGATACACAGCCATGTAGAGAGAGCACGTCACAAGAGGACCATCAAAAGGTCAAGAGGTGAACAGGCACCGAGTTTGGGAACCAACAACGACGCACATGCACTAACACACAACAAGCATGCAGTACACACACACCTCGGTTACAGACTCAAAGTGTATAGTGAGGGTGTATAGTGTGGAGTGGATAAGTGACAGTAGAACAGACCACACACACTTCAAAGTCTCAGAGAAGTTTGTGTTGGACAACTCCTTCTGAGGGAGCAGAAAGCCTGGACAAAGTCTCAGAGAAGTTTGTGTTGGACAACTCCTTCTGAGGGAGCAGAAAGCCTGGACAAAGTCTCAGAGAAGTTTGTGTTGGACAACTCCTTCTGAAGGAGCAGAAAGCCTGGACAAAGTCTCAGAGAAGTTTGTGTTGGACAACTCCTTCTGAGGGAGCAGAAAGCCTGGACAAAGTCTCTGTATTGGTGTCAGCATTTGAGTAGATTAATTAATTAAGCATTAATATAGTTTCATGTAACCTTTATTTAACTAGGCCAGTCAGTTAAGAACAAATTCTTATTTACAGTGACGACCTACACCAGCCAAACCTCGACGACACTGGGCCAATTGTGCACCACCCTCTGGGACTCCCAATCACGGCCGGTTGTGTTACAGCCTGGATTCGAACCAGGGTGTCTGTAGTGACACCTCTAGCACTGAGATGCAGTGCCTTAGACCTCTGTGCCACTCTGGAGCCCTGAAGAATTAACCACTGTGTTCTGTGTGCTATCCTAGGTGTCTCATGTTAAAGTTTTTAACAACCACTTTGGCACTCTTTTCAAACCCTAGACACTAAACTCAAAACGGTCATCACTTGTAACACAGGCTGTCCAATGTTCAAAACATTGCAGTGTGTATTCATATCTTTAAAGAAACCTTGCACTTGTAGAATCATAGGTTCAAATAACAAATTTATGATGAAATACCATAGGAACATTCGTTTAGATCACCCACACACAAAATACTGATAGTTTCACTGTGTAGTTGTTCGTACAATCATTAATAAATATTGTAGTACAAAATATGTGATACATGTTTCATGATGCTACTACACGTAAATACGTCACTGTAAAAGGACTAGTAGAGAGAATACTACAGACACAGTGGAATCATTGAACAAAATATGGAATTTATTGATGGAAAACAAATAATTAGCAACAAACACTGCAGTGTTCCTCACCTGGCTTACTGTAAAACATCACTGCAGTGTTCCTCACCTGGCTTACTGTAAAACATCACTGCAGTGTTCCTCACCTGGCTTACTGTAAAACATCACTGCAGTGTTCCTCACCTGGCTTACTGTAAAACATCACTGCAGTGTTCCTCACCTGGCTTACCGTAAAACATCACTGCAGTGTTCCTCACCTGGCTTACCGTAAAACATCACTGCAGTGTTCCTCACCTGGCTTACCGTAAAACATCACTGCAGTGTTCCTCACCTGGCTTACCGTAAAACATCACTGCAGTGTTCCTCACCTGGCTTACTGTAAAAACCAGAACAAAAGGTTGATTACTGTACTTCTATATTCCCAACAACCCTGTCTTGTGGATTTGGCCACAGGTTCTCATCCACATCACAATGGATGTTTTCATTAGCTAAACATCTTGGGAAGAATCTTTGTGCATGATGAATCCAGGTCTGACACTGGTCTGCCGTGATGTCATTGCATGCGTCATCCATGGCCTGGAGAAGGGTGGCTTGTTCGTGAGGGCGCCTATCATATACCTTCCACCTCCATGTGGAGAAATATTGAGAAAGGCCGCCGTAGGCAGACTTGGCTCTCAAGAGAAGACAGGCTATGTGCTCACTGCCCACAAAATGAGGTGGAAACTGAGCTGCACTTCCTAACCTCCTGCCCAATGTATGACCATATTAGAGAGACATATTTCCCTCAGATTACACAGATCCACAAAGAATTCGAAAACAAATCCAATTTTGAAAAACTCCCATATCTACTGGGTGAAATACCACAGTGTGCCATCACAGCAGCAAGATCTGTGACCTGTTGCCACGAGAAAAGGGCAACCAGTGAAGAACAAACACCATTGTAAATACAACCCATATTTATGCTTATTTACTTTATCTTGTGTCCTTTAGCCATTTGTACATTGTTAGAACACTGTATATATATATATAATATGACATTTGTAATGTCTTTACTGTTTTGAAACTTCTGTATGTGTAATGTTTACTGTTAATTTTTGTTGTTTTTCACTTTATATATTCACTTTGTATGTTGTCTACCTCACTTGCTTTGGCAATGTTAACACATGTTTCCCATGCCAATAAAGCCCTTGAATTGAATTGAATTGAATTGAAATATTCCTCAATCGGGTTGAGGAAAGGAGAGTATGGGGTAAGTACAGGGTGGTAAATTGTGGATGGGCCTGAAACCATGCTTGTACCATTTGAGCATGGTGGAACCGGACATTATACCACACAATGACATAGGTCACACCATCAGCTCTACAGACCTGATTTAGATCATCAAGGAAGGTTACATTCGAACAGCGAATCATGTTGCTGCCTGCAACTCAATATATAGAGTATATAGAGCTTTAGATGTTGTTCGACCGAACATTAGAATGGGCAAATATGACCGTTGTATGATTGTTGTTGCCACAGATGGTGATTCCAGAATCTCAGAAACAGATGCCCTCCTGGGATTTTTACGCACTACAGTCTCTAGAGTTTACAGAGAATGGTGCAATAAACGAAACACCTTGTTAGTGAGCGGCAGAAACACCTTGTTAATGAGAGAGGTCAGAGGAGAAGGTCCAGACTCATTCAACATTTTCTATTTTATTTTTACCTTTATTTAACTAGGCAAGTCAATGACGGCCTAGGAACAGAAGGTTAACTGCCTGTTCAGGAGCAGAATGACAGATTTGTACCTTGTCAGCTCGGTGGTTTGAACTTGCAACCTTCCGGTTACTATTCCAACACACTAACCACTAGGCTACCCTGCCGCCCCAGAAAGGCCACAAAGGGTCAAATAACAGCTGTTTAAAACAGTTGTGTGCAGAAGGGCATCTCTTAACGTACAACACCGTAAATAATTCAGGCTGTTGTGAAGGCAAAAGGGGGTCCTTCCCAGTACTAGATACAGTGGGGCAAAAAAGTATTTAGTCAGCCACCAATTGTGCAAGTTCTCCCACTTAAAAAGATGAGAGTGGCCTGTAATTTTCATCATAGATACACTTCAACTATGACAGACAAAATGAGAAAAAAATCCAGAAAATCACATTATAGGATTTTTAATGAATTTATTTGCAAATTATGGTGGAAAATAAGTATTTGGTCACATACAAACAAGAAAGATTTCTGGCTCTCACAGACCTGTAACTTCTTCTTTAAGAGGCTCCTCTGTCCTCCACTCGTTACCTGTATTAATGTAACCTGTTTGAACTTGTTATCAGTATAAAAGACACCTGTCCACAACCTCAGTCACACTCCAAACTCCACTATGGCCAAGACCAAAGAGCTATCAAAGGACACCAGAAACAAAATTGTAGACCTGCACCAGGCTGGGAAGACTAAATCTGCAATAGGTAAGCAGCTTGGTTTGAAGAAATCAACTGTGGGAGCAATTATTAGGAAATGGAAGACATACAAGACCACTGATAATCTCCCTTGATCTGGGGCTCCGTGGGGTCTGGGCTCCGTGGGGTCTCCCTTGATCTCACCCCGTGGGTTCAAAATGATCACAAGAACGGTGAGCAAAAATCCCAGAACCACACGGGGGGACCTAGTGAATGACCTGCAGAGAGCTGGGACCAAAGTAACAAAGCCTACCATCAGTAACACACTACGCCGCCAGGGACTCAAATCCTGCAGTGCCAGACGTGTCCCCCTGCTTAAGCCAGTACATGTCCAGGCCTGTCTGAAGTTTGCTAGAAAGCATTTGGATGATCCAGAAGAAGATTGGGAGAATATCATATGGTCAGATGAAACCAAAATATAACTTTTTGGTAAAAACTCAACTCGTCGTGTTTGGAGGACAAAGAATGCTGAGTTGCATCCTAAGAACACCCTACCTACTGTGAAGCATGGGGGTGGAAACATCATCCTTTGGGGCTGTTTTTCTGCAAAGGGACCAGGACGACTGATCCGTGTAAAGGAAAGAATGAATGGGGCCATGTATCGTGAGATTTTCAGTGAAAACCTCCTTCCATCATCAAGGGCATTGAAGATGAAACGTGGCTGGGTCTTTCAGCATAACAATGATCCCAAACTTACCACCCAGGCAACGAAGGAGTGGCTTCGTAAGAAGCATTTCAAGGTCCTGGAGTGGCCTAGCCAGTCTCCAAATCTCAACCCCATAGAAAATCTTTGGAGGGAGTTGAAAGTCCGTGTTGCCCAGCAACAGCCCCAAAACATCACTGATCTAGAGGAGATCTGCATGGAGGAATGGGCCAAAATCCAGCAACAGTGTGTGAAAACCTTGTGAAGACTTACAGAAAACGTTTGACCTCTGTCATTGCCAACAAAGGGTATTGAGATTGAGATAAACTTTTGTTATTGACCAAATACTTATTTTCCACCATAATTTGCAAATAAATTCATTAAAAATCCTACAATGTGATTTTCTGGATTTTCTTTTCTCATTTTGTCTGTCATAATTAAAGTGTACACCTATGATGAAAATTACAGGCCTCTCTCATCTTTAAGTGGGAGAACTTGCACAATTGGTGGCTGACTAAATACTTTTTTGCCCCACTGTAGGTGTACCTAAAAAAGTGGCCGGTGAGTGTACAGTGATGTCAAATCTGAAAACATGGTCTGGAAAAGTGATACATGGGACCATAGAAACAGTGTCTGATAAAGAATGATGATGAAATATTACATCCATAGATAATGTAGTCCAATTGGTTCATGTTCCACGGTAATTGGTGTCAATGGATCTCGTTATCCTGAAACTTTCATCATCTAAACATGGAATATTGTTTGTCAGTTTCCGTAAAACTATGCATTAAGAGTAATGCAACAGTTACTTATGAACTAAGGCTTGTAAACACATCACAACTTGCAGACTTGTTTACGTTATGCTGTGCGTTTTGTTGCCAAACTTACTTTGCTACAACTTTACGGTTTTTACTTTTTATTTACAGTTTATATTTTTAGTTTTTCCCTCACTCAACTTTTTTTCATTCAACTTTTTCACTCCGGACGCTTTATCTAGACATGTTTCTACAGGACCTCCACCAGCCGAAGCTAAGTAGTAACATTAACATGATGCTTTATCTAGACATGTTTCTACAGGACCTCCACCAGCCGAAGCTAAGTAGTAACATTAACATGATGCTTTATCTAGACATGTTTCTACAGGACCTCCACCAGCCGAAGCTAAGTAGTAACATTAACATGATGCTTTATCTAGACATGTTTCTACAGGACCTCCACCAGCCGAAGCTAAGTAGTAACATTAACATGATGCTTTATCTAGACATGTTTCTACAGGACCTCCACCAGCCGAAGCTAAGTAGTAACATTAACATGATGCCTTCTAATTGCAGTCGCTGTACTCATAATATACAGGAGAACGATCGCCTTACGGTGAGGATAGCTGTGCTACAAGCCCAGCTTCAAATGCAATCGTTAGGCAAGGTTAATTTCAGTGTAGGAAAGGATCAAACAGCGTCTGTGCCACCAGTAAGTACAGATAGTAATGTTAGTATAAATCCCTTAGTATCAGTCCCCGCAGCCGGACAACTTTCTCACCGGTGTAGCTCATTCAGCCAACAGAAACTTTCAACCGGTTTTCCCCATAAAGCAGCAAGTCGGAGTCTGAGGCCGAGCTGTTACGGGGTCTGAGACGCCGAAGCTTCCCACCATTAGTCTGACAAATTAAAAACTCTGGTCATTGGCAACTCCATTACCCGCAGTATTAGACTTAAAACGAATCATCCAGCGATCATACACTGTTTACCAGGGGGCAGGGCACCAACGATGTTAGGATGAAAGAGTCAGAGATCACCAAGCGCAATATAGCTTCTGCGTGTAAATCAGCTAGAAAGATGTGTCGGCATCGAGTAATTGTCTCTGGCCCCCTCCAAGTTAGGGGGAGTGATGAGCTCTACAGCAGAGTCTCACAACTCAATCACTGGTTGAAAACTGTTTTCTGTCCCTCCCAAAAGATCGAATTTGTAGATAATTGGCCCTCTTTCTGGGAATCACCAACAAACAGGACCAATCCTGGCCTGTTGGGGAGTGACGGACTCCATCCTAGCTGGAAGGGTGCTCTCATCTTATCTACCAACATAGACAGGGCTCTAACTCCTCTAGCTCCACAATGAAATAGGGTGCAGGCCAGGTATCAGGCTGTTAGCCAGCCTGCCAGCTTAGTGGAGTCTGCCACTAGCAGAGTCAGTGTAGTCAGCTCATCTATCCCCATTGAGACCATGTCTGTGCCTCGACCTAGGTTGGGCAAACTAAACATGGCGGTGTTCGCCTTAGTAATCTCACTGGAATAAAGACCTCCTCCATTCATGCCATTATTGAAAGAGATTGTGATACCTCACATCTCAAAATAGGGCTACTTAATGTTAGATCCCTTACTTCAAAGGCAATTATAGTCAATGAACTAATCACTGATCATAATCTTGATGTGATTGGCCTGACTGAAACATGGCTTAAGCCTGATGAATTTACTGTGTTAAATGAGGCCTCACCTCCTGGCTACACTAATGACCATATCCCCCGTGCATCCCGCAAAGTCGGAGGTGTTGCTAACATTTACGATAGCAAATTTCAATTTACGTCTTTGGAGCTTCTAGTCATGAAATCTATGCAGCCTACTCAATCACTTTTTATAGCTACTGTTTACAGGCCTCCTGGGCCATATACAGCGTTCCTCACTGAGTTCCCTGAAATCCTATCGGACCTTGTAGTCATAGGAGATAATACTCACATTTTTGGTGATTTTAATATTCGCATGGAAAAGTCCCCAGACCCACTCAAAAGGGCTTTCGGAGCCATCATCGAATCAGTGGGTTTGGTCCAACATGTCTCTGGACCTACTCACTGTCACAGTCAAACTCTGGACCTAGTTTTGTCCCATGGAATAAATGTTGTGGATCTTAATGTTTTTCTTCATAGTCCTGGACTATCGGACCACCATTTTATTACGTTTGCAATCACAACAAATAATCTGCTGAGACCCAACAAACATGAGCATAAAGACCATCATTATACATCCCCTCTCCTCAGTCTCTCCCTCTATCATCATTATACATCCCCACTCCTCTGTCTCTCCCTCTATCATCATTATACATCCCCTCTCATCTGTCTCTCCCTCTATCATCATTATACATCCCCTCTCCTCTGTCTCTCCCTCTATCATCATTATACACCCCCTCTCCTCTGTCTCTCCCTCTATCATCATTATACATCCCCTCTGCTCTGTCTCTCCTCTGTCTATCCCTCTATCATCATTATACATCTCCTCTCATCTGTCTCTCCCTCTATCATCATTATACATCCCCTCGTCTCTCTCTCTCCCTCTATCATCATTATACATCCCCTCTGCTCTGTCTCTCCTCTGTCTCTCCCTCTATCATCATTATACATCCCCTCTCCTCTGTCTCTCCCTCTATCATCATTATACATCCCCTCTTCTCTGTCTCTCCCTCTATCATCATTATACATCCCCTCTCCTCTGTCTCTCCTCTGTCTCTCCCTCTATCATCATTATACATCCCCTCTGCTCTGTCTCTCCTCTGTCTATCCCTCTATCATCATTATACATCCCCTCTCCTCTGTCTCTCCTCTGTCTATCCCTCTATCATCATTATACATCCCCTCTCATCTGTCTCTCCCTCTATCATCATTATACATCCCCTCTCCTCTGTCTCTCCCTCTATCATCATTATACATCCCCTCTGCTCTGTCACTCCCTCTATCATCATTATACATCCCCTCTCCTCTGTCTCTCCTCAGTCTGTCGCTCCACATGACTATCATGACCTTATCATTACCCTTCCACCTGTATCTGGTTCTATTTCTCATTTCAGGTTCAATCTCTCTGACAGCCTCTCTCAATTCAATTCAATTCAAGGGCTTTATTGGCATGGGAAACATGTGTTAACATGGCAAAAGCAAGTGAGGTAGATAATATAATAATATATAAAGTGAATATATAAAGTGAAAAACAGAAAATCTACAAATGAACAGTAAATTAACAGTATATCTCTCTCTCTGACTACCTTCTCTGTCTCTCACACTCTCTCTGACTACATCTCTCTCTCTCTCTCTCTCTCTCGCTGACTACATCTCTCTCTCTCTCTGACGACCTTCTCTGTCTCTCACTCTCTCTCTGACTACATCTCACTCTCTCTCTCTGACTACATCTCTCTCTCTCTCTGACGACCTTCTCTGTCTCTCACTCTCTCTCTGACTACATCTCTCTCTGACTACCTTCTCTGTCTCTCACTCTCTCTCTCATTACATCTCTCTCTCTCTCTCTCTTTGACTACCTTCTCTATATACAGTGTTTTAACAATGTACAAATGGTTAAAGGACACAAGATAAAATAAATAAGCATAAATATGGGTTGTATTTACAATGGTGTGTGTTCTTCACTGGTTGCCCTTTTCTCGTGGCAACAGGTCACAAATATTGCTGCTGTGATGGCACACTGTGGAATTTCACCCAGTAGATATGAGAGTTTATCAAAATTGGATTTGTTTTCGAATTCTTTGTGGATCTGTGTAATCTGAGGGAAATATGTCTCTCTAATATTGTCATACATTGTGCAGGAGGTTAGGAAGTGCAGCTCAGTTTCCACCTCATTTTGTGGGCAGTGAGCACATAGCCTGTCTTCTCTTGAGAGCCATGTTTGCCTACGGCGGCCTTTCTCAATAGCAAGGCTATGCTCACTGAGTCTGTATATAGTCAAAGCTTTCCTTAATTTTGGGTCAGTCACAGTGGTCAGGTATTCTGCCGCTGTGTACTCTCTGTGTAGGGCCAAATAGCATTCTAGTTTGCTCAGTTTGTTTGTTAATTCTTTCCAATGTGTCAAGTAATTATCTTTTTGTTTTCTCATGATTTGGTTGGGTCTAATTGTGCTGCTGTTTTTTGCACGCCCAATTTTTCTGTTTTTGATTTGTTAAAAAAGTTTGAAATATCCAATAAATGTTGTTCCACTTCACGATTGTGTCCCACTTGTTGTTGATTCTTCACAAAAAAATACAGTTTTATATCTTTATGTTTGAAGCCTGAAATGTGGCAAAAGGTCGCAAAGTTCAAGGGGGCCGAATACTTTCGCAAGGCACTGTATGTATAGTTTTTTGTGTGTTCTAGGGCAACAGTGTCTAGATGGAATTTGTATTTGTGGTCCTGGTGACTGGACCTTTTTTGGAACACCATTATTTTGGTCTTACTGAGATTTACTGTCAGGGACCAGGTCTGACAGAATCTGTGCATAAGATCTAGGTGCTGCTGTAGGCCCTCCTTGGTTGGTGACAAGCACCAGATCATCAGCAAACAGCAGACATTTGACTTCGGATTCTAGTAGGGTGAGGCCGGGTGCTGCAGCCAATTCGTTGATATATATGTTGAAGAGGGTGGGGCTTAAGCTGCATCCCTGTCTCACCCCACGACCCTGTGTGAAGAAATGTGTGTCTTTTTGCCAATTTTAACCGCACACTTGTTGTTTGTGTACATGGATTTTATAATGTCGTATGTTTTACCCCCAACACCACTTTCCATCAGTTTGTATAGCAGACCCTCATGCCAAATTGAGTCGAAGGCTTTTTTGAAATCAACAAAGCATGAGAAGACTTTGCCCTTGTTTTGGTTTGTTTGGTTGTCAATTAGGGTGTGCAGGGTCAATACATGGTCTGTTGTACGGTAATTTGGTAAAAAGCCAATTTGACATTTGCTCAGTACATTGTTTTCATTGAGGAAATGTATGAGTCTGCTGTTAATGATAATGCAGAGGATTTTCCCAAGGTTACTGTTGACGCATATTCCACGGTAGTTATTGGGGTCAAATTTGTCTCCACTTTTGTGGATTGGGGTGATCAGTCCTTGGTTCCAAATATTTGGGAAGATGCCAGAGCTAAGGATGATGTTAAAGGGTTTTAGTATAGCCAATTGGAATTTGTTGTCTGTATATTTGATCATTTCATTGAGGATACCATCCACACCACAGGCCTTTTTGGGTTGGAGGGTTTTTATTTTGTCCTGTAACTCATTCAATGTAATTGGAGAATCCAGTGGGTTCTGGTAGTCTTTAATAGTTGATTCTAAGATCTGTATTTGATCATGTATATATTTTTGCCCTTTATTCTTTGTTATAGAGCCAAAAAGATTGAAGAAGTGGTTTACCCATACATCTCCATTTTGGATAGATAATTATTCGTGTTGTTGTTTGTTTAGTGTTTGCCAATTTTCCCAGAGTCTATGGATTCTTCAATTACATTGAGCTGATTTCTGACATGCTGTTCCTTCTTTTTCCGTAGTGTATTTCTGTATTGTTTTAGTGATTCACCATAGTGAAGGCGTAGACTCAGGTTTTCCTGGTCTCTATGTTTTTGGTTGGACAGGTTTCTCAATTTCTTTCTTAGATTTTTGCATTCTTCATCAAACCATTTGTCATTGTTGTTCATTTTCTGCAGTTTTCTATTTGAGATTTTTAGATTTGATAGGGAAGCTGAGAGGTCAAATATACTGTTGATATTTATATATATAATATACTCTCTCTCTCTCTGACTACCTCCCCATGACTACCTCCCTATCTCTCTCTCTCTCTCTGACTACCTCCCCATGACTACCTCCCTATCTCTCTCTCTCTCTCTGACTACCTCCCCATGACTACCGCCCTATCTCTCTCTCTCTCTCTGACTACCTCCCCATGACTACCTCCCTATCTCTCTCTCTCTCTCTCTGACTACCTCCCCATGACTACCTCCCTATCTCTCTCTGACTACCTCCCCATGAACTACCGCCCTATCTCTCTCTCTCTCTCTGAACTACCTCCCCATGACTACCTCCCTATCTCTCTCTCTCTCTCTGACTACCTCCCCATGACTACCGCCCTATCTCTCTCTCTCTCTCTGACTACCTCCCCATGACTACCTCCCTATCTCTCTCTCTCTCTCTGACTACCTCCCCATGACTACCGCCCTATCTCTCTTCTCTCTCTCTCTGACTACCTCCCCATGACTACCTCCCTATCTCTCTCTCTCTCTGACTACCTCCCCATGACTACCGCCCTATCTCTCTCTCTCTCTCTCTCTCTCTCACTCCCCCTTTTCTGTGTAAAAACGGAATTCATTTATGGTTGTGTGTGTGTGTGTGTGGAGGGGGGGGGGGGGCTTTCCTGTGTGTGTGATGTCTTGATGGAGAGTGAAGTGTGTATATGTGTTTATTCCTTTGGGAATGAGTGACAGATCAGCATGTGTGTTCATAAAGTCAACACAGAGCCCATCACCCCATAATGGAAGCATTCCATACGCAGGCATAGTGTTAATATGGGCCATAAAGACCATACCATTCGTTACAATATCAGTCACAGAGCACTTTGGAATATCACTACCACACACATCAACACATACAGACACAGTTCACACTCACAAAGCCCTTACGTTATTGCCTTCAGTGCCATATGTATGCTGAGTTAGCGCACACACACAACCACTAACACACAACCACTAACACACAACCACCCACATTTACTGAGTGAACACATTGTCATCTGTGTACATGCACTCTCTTTTTTATCAAAACACAACACCTACAGCTGTAACACTAGAACACAGATTCACATTAAACTACAATCCCACTCACCCGCCCCACTCACCACCCCCCACTCACCGTCCCACTCACCGTCCCACTCACCACCCCACTCACCACCCCACTCACTGTCCCACTCACCACCCCACTCACCGTCCCACTCACCACCCCACTCACTGTCCCACTCACCACCCCACTCACTGTCCCACTCACCACCCCACTCACCACCCCACTCACCGTCCCACTCACCGTCCCACTCACCACCCCACTCACCGTCCCACTCACCGTCCCACTCACCACCCCACTCACCGTCCCACTCACCACCCCACTCACCACCCCACTCACCGTCCCACTCACCGTCCCACTCACCACCCCACTCACCGTCCCACACACCGTCGCACTCACCACCCCACTCACCGTCCCACTCACCACCCCACTCACTGTCCCACTCACCACCCACTCACCACCCCACTCACCACCCCACTCACCGTCCCACTCACCACCCCACTCACCACCCCCACTCACCGTCCCACTCACCACCTCACTTACCACCCCACTCACCGTCCCACTCACCGTCCCACTCACCACCCCACTCACTGTCCCACTCACCGTCCCACTCACCACCCCACTCACCGTCCCACTCACCACCCCACTCACCGTCCCACTCACCACCCCACTCACCACCCCATCACGTCCCACTCACCACCCCACTCACCGTCCCACTCACCGTCCCACTCACCACCCCACTCACCGTCCCACTCACCACCCCACTCACCGTCCCACTCACCACCCTACTCACCGTCCCACTCACCGTCCCACTCACCACCCCACTCACCGTCCCACTCACCACCCTCACTCACCGTCCCACCATCCCACTCACCACCCCACTCACCGTCCCACCGTCCCACTCACCACCCCTCACTCACCGTCCCACTCACTGTCCCACTCACCACCCCACTCACCGTCCCACTCACCACCCCACTCACCGTCCCACTCACCGTCCCACTCACCACCCCACTCACCGTCCCACTCACCACCTCACTCACCGTCCCACCATCCCACTCACCACCCCACTCACCGTCCCACCGTCTCACTCACCACCTCACTCACCGTCCCACTCACTGTCCCACTCACCACCCCACTCACCGTCCCACTCACCACCCCACTCACCGTCCCACTCACCACCCTACTCACCGTCCCACTCACCGTCCCACTCACTGTCCCACTCACCGGCCCACTCACCGGCCCACTCACCGGCCCAGAGGGGGGAGAGGTAAAGATCACCGCCCCCCTACCCATCATAAAGACGGGGGGAAATAATGTGTCAGAAAGAGGGGAGAGGGATAAGGATGTGGGCCACACAGAGGAAAAAGAGAAAATTAGATGAGAGAACAGATGATGGACTGGAGTAGCAATAGTGGGAGAGATGGAGGGATGACACCAAGGGACCACAGTGAGAGAGAAAGGGAGGTGAGAGAGGGAGGACAGGAGACATGATCAGTGAGTGGTGAAAGAGAGAGGAAAAAGAAAGTGAGGGAGAGAGGGAATGAATGAAAAGAGAGAGGTTGAGGGATGAGTGAGCGGCGGAGAGGAGCTTCTGTCTCATTCATATTCAGTGTGTCTGTGGAGCTGTGACAGAAACGAGGTGTTAGAGAAGCTCCACGACAGGGTACACAATGCTTTACCTCTTTCTCTCTCTCTCCTACACTTCCTCTCTATCTCCCCCTTTTATTATCTCTGCCCTGTTCTATTTCTCCTTCTCTCTCCCTCTCTCTTTCTGTCTGTCTCATCCCCGTCTCTTCCGCTCCCTTTCTCTTTCTGTCTGTCTCATCCCCCTCTCTTCCCTTCCGTCTCATTTCTCCTTCTCTCCCTCTCTCTCTCTGTCTGTCTCATCCCCCTCTCTTCCCTTCCGTCTCATTTCTCCTTCTCTCCCTCTCTCTCTCTGTCTGTCTCATTCCCCCTCTCTTCCCTTCTGTCTCATTTCTCCTTCTCTCCCTCTCTCTCTCTGTCTGTCTCATCCCCCTCTCTCCCTCCCTCTCATTTCTCCTTCTCTCCCTCTCTCTTCTGTTTGGTCTCATCCCCCTCATCTTCCCCTCCCTCTCATTTCTCCTTCTCGTCTCTCCTCCCTCTCTCTTTCTGTCTGTCTCATCCCCCTCTCTTCCCCTCCCTCTCAGTTCTCCTTCTCTCACTCTCCTCTCTTTCTGTCTGTCTCATCCCCTCTCTTCCCTCCCTCTGCATTTTCTCCTTCTCTCGCCTCTCCTTTCTGTCTGTCCTCATCCCCTCTCTTCCTTCCCTCTCATTTCTCCCTCTCTCTTTCTGTCTGTCTCATCCCCCTCTCTTCCCTCCCTCTCATTTCTCTTCTCTCCCTCTCTCTTTCTGTCTGTCTCATCCCCCTCTCTTCCCTCCCTCTCATTCTCCCTCTCTCTTTCTGTCTGTCTCATCCCTCTCTCCTTCCCTCCCTCTCATTTCTCCTTCTCTCCCTCTCTCTTTCTGTCTGTCTCAACATCCCCCTCTCTTCCTCCTCCTCATTGTCTCTCCTTCTTCTTCCTCTCCATCCTCTCTCGTTCTGTCTTCTCATCCCCCTCTCTTCCCTCCATCTCATTTCTCCTTCTCCCTCTCCAGTCTTCTGTCTGTNCTCAGCCCTCCCTGTATCTGTCTCTCTCTTTCTTTCTCCATCCCTCCCTCCCTGTATCTGTCCCTCTCTTTCTTTGCAGTGACAGTGGTGAATTATTAAGAGCTTATTAAAGTCAGAAACACTGCAGGCCTGTGTGTGTGTGTGTGTGTTGTGTGTGTGTGTGTGTGTGTGTGTGTGTGTTGTGTGTGTGTGTGTGTGTGTGTGTGTGTGTGTTGTGGTGTTGTGTGTGTGTGTAGTGGTAGACTCAATTCTCCTTCCCGACAGACTGGGAAATGCTGGCTTTTCTCAAGGCCACACACACACACACACACACACACACACACACACACACACACACACACACACACACACAGTTACGGATACAGACACACCTCCTGTTTCCATTACCCAATCACATCCCCTTTCCCGTGGTTTAAAACCCATTCATTTGTTTCCTCTGGAGCTCCATCTCTCTGTAAATGTCTCGGTAGATCTCTGGTTGTGTTTCCGCTACTACATGTCACTTTGTCCCCACCTTAGTTAGTTAGCTGTATTGAAGTAGGCTAGTCTAGTTTAGGGGTATTTTGGGATATTTGTTTCTTTCCTTGGGTGCAGCTCAGCCCCTTTTCCCCGCCCCCCCTTTACCGTGTGTTTGCAAATAAACCCTGAGTGTTTGACGGTAGATATTAGTTGTCTGTGGTTATTTCGTTCTCACCGTTAATGTGTCACTATTACACTTTGCATGAGTTATGTTACGGGTCTCGATACCACCCCCGCCCTAGACTGCCGGGCCAACAGGGATTCGTAACACACACACACACACACACACACACACACACACACACACACACACCGCTGCCCTGCTCAGTGAAGGCTCATCATTGGTAATTGATCCAGGCATGACCTCTATCTTCACAGCATGCAGTCAAAATGTACTCTTCCTTTCTCTCTTCACCCCAGCTTCCTCCTTCTTTCCATCTAGTATCTTTCCCTCCACCTCTGTAATCCTTCCCCACTGCTCTCTGTCGACGCTTCACCACCCCCTTCCTCTCCTCGTCTCTCTCTTCCCTCCCTCCCTCTCTCTCTCTCTGTCGACCCTTCACCGCCCCCCTTCCTCTCCTCGTCCCTCTCTTCCCTCCCTCCCTCTCTCTGTCAGTAGATATTGATGTAGTGTCAGAGTGTGCTAAAGCAGCAGGGATGTAATGGTGGACATTAGCCTTTTGAACTGAGCTAATCTAACAAACACACTCATGTACCAATGCTAATGTACTGGCTCTGTGTGTGTGTGTGTGTGTGTGTGTGTGTGTGTGTGTGTGTGTGTGTGTGTGTGTGTGTGTGTGTGTGTGTGTGTGTGTGTGTGTGTGTGTGTGTGTGTGTGTGTGTGTGTGGGATTTATTGGCATGGGAAACATATGTTTACATTGCCAAAGAAAGTTAAATACTCTCTCTCTCTATTTTCCCCCACTGTGTTCCCAAAGCCATTACATGAGCTATACTGATGGCGTGTCTTTCCTATGCTCTTCTGTGAGTAATAGTGATGCATTGTAATGGCTGTGTATGGACTCAGTAAGCCATCAACCTCTGACCTAGCTATCTATTACTACACTCCCACGTCTCAAAACCCCTCCCCCACACACACAGTAATCCCCACACACAAACACAGACACAGTAATCCCCACACACAAACACACACACAGTAATCCCCACACACAAACACACACACAGTAATCCCCACACACAAACACACACACAGTAATCCCCACACACAAACACACACACAGTAATCCCCACACACAAAACACAAACACACACACAAGCAATCCCCACACACTCTCTGCGGGCCAGTGTGTTGGCAGGGTAGCCGGTCGATAGTTTTGTAGTTGTCACTGAAAACGAATCAATGTGATAGGTTAGGATCATTGGAAGCCCCAACCCTCTAACCCAGGGATCATCAACTAGATTCATCCCCGACCCTCTAACCCAGGGATCATCATCTAGATTCATCCCGACCCTCTAACCCAGGGATCATCAACTAGATTCATCCCCAACCCTCTAACTCAGAGATCATCAACTAGATTCATCCCGACCCTCTAACCCAGGGATCATCAACTAGATTAATCCCCGACCCTCTAACCCAGGGATAATCAACTAGATTCATCCCTGACCCTATAACCCAGGGATCATCAACTAGATTCATCCCGACCCTCTAACCCAGGGATCATCAACTAGATTCATCCCGACCCATTAACCCAGGGATCATCAACTAGATTCATCCCCGAACCTCTAAACCAGGGATCATCAACTAGATTCTTCCCCGACCCTCTAACCCAGGGATCATCAACTAGATTCATCCCGACCCTCTAACCCAGGGATCATCAACTAGATTCATCCCGACCCTCTAACTCAGGGATCATCTACTAGATTCATCCCTGACCCTCTAACTCAGGGATCATCAACTAGATTCATCCCCAACCCCTTAACCCAAGGATCATCAACTAGATTAATCCCCGACTCTCTAACCCAGGGATCATCAACTAGATTCATCCCCAACCCATTAACCCAAGGATCATCAACTAGATTAATCCCCAACACTCTAACCCAGGGATCATCAACTAGATTCATCCCGACCCTCTAACCCAGGGATCATCAACTAGATTCTTCCCCGACTCTCTAACTCAGGGATCATCAACTAGATTCATCCCCCACCCTCTAACCCAGGGATCATCAACTAGATTCATCCTGACCCTCTAACCCAGGGATCATCAACTAGATTCATCCCCCACCCTCTAACCCAGGGATAATCAACTAGATTCATCCCCCACCCTCTAACCCAGGGATCATCAACTAGATTCATCCTGACCCTCTAACTCAGGGATCATCTACTAGATTCATCCCTGACCCTCTAACTCAGGGATCATCAACTAGATTCATCCCCAACCCTCTAACCCAGGGATCATCAACTAGATTCATCCCAACCCTCTAACCCAGGGATCATCAACTAGATTCATCCCAACCCTCTAACCCAGGGATCATCAACTAGATTCATCCCAACCCTCTAACCCAGGGATCATCAACTAGATTCATCCCAACCCTCTAACCCAGGGATCATCAACTAGATTCATCCCCCACCCTCTAACCCAGGGATCATCAACTAGATTCATCCTGACCCTCTAACCCAGGGATCATCAACTAGATTCATCCCAACCCTCTAACCCAGGGATCATCAACTAGATTCATCCCGACCCTCTAACCCAGGGATCATCAACTAGATTCATCCCAACCCTCTAACCCAGGGATCATCAACTAGATTCATCCCAACCCTCTAACCCAGGGATCATCAACTAGATTCATCCCAACCCTCTAACCCAGGGATCATCAACTAGATTCATCCCAACCCTCTAACCCAGGGATCATCAACTAGATTCATCCCAACCCTCTAACCCAGGGATCATCAACTAGATTCATCCTGACCCTCTAACCCAGGGATCATCAACTAGATTCATCCCAACCCTCTAACCCAGGGATCATCAACTAGATTCATCCCAACCCTCTAACCCAGGGATCATCAACTAGATTCGGCTGCAGGATGATTTTTTCTGGAGCGGATTGTCAGGGGGCTGGACAAATCATTGTAGATGCAAATTTACTGCATGAAGCCCAAACAGATATAAAATATAATCATTTCAAACCTTGCTTAGATTTGTGAACAATCACATCTCTCTCTCTGTGTGGGAATACCTTGGAACAGATTTCCAACATTTAAATCACTTGGAGCTGATTTGCTGTTTTCTTGTATTTTCTGTCCAACAATAAAACATGTAAAAATAACTCAGAGAACTTAGGTGGCTAAATAAAATCACCAGTTGGGGAACCCTGCTCTACCCTCTCTGCACTTCCTGGTTGCGAGGGTCACATGACTGACGGATGACATATGAGATGACTTAGGTGACTGAACTGTTCGTGGGTTAAGGGATGAAGGGAGGCTGGGATGAGACATTCAATCCAACTCATACATGGTGCATATCACAGTGTTGAGTCAGTCATATACACTGTGGAAAATGGATTACAGCAGTACTACAAAACAACTGAGCTGTGGGTGCTTATAGGTGTCCTATTTCACACATGTACAGGTGTGAAGTGTTTCTCTCTACCAGTATGCAAAGGTTCAGCCTTTATCAATGGTAACACTGAAACAATGAGGGTTAAGTGCCTTGCTCAAGGGCAACATAACAGATGTCTTACTTATTTTGTCAGCTCAGGGATTAAACAACATTTCAGTCACTCGGCCAACACTCTAACCGCTAGGCTACCTGGTCCCAAGTGGAAGAGAGAGACGGGTGTAGAAACAGAAGAATGGAGCAGCTACTAAACAGATTGCTTTAGGAGCAGGATAATTAGGATAATGATATCATTATCAGTCCTGGTACTGCTAAACACTGCAGTCCAGGATAGGGAGACATGGTCACCATCTAAACACTGCAGTCCAGGATAGGGAGACACGGTCACCATCTAAACACTGTAGTCCAGGATAGGGAGACATGGTCACCATCTAAACACTGCAGTCCAGGATAGGGAGACATGGTCACCATCTAAACACTGCAGTCCAGGATAGGGAGATACGTTCACCATCTACACACTGCAGTCCAGGATAGGGAAACACGTTCACCATCTAAACACTGCAGTCCAGGATAGGGAGACACGGTCACCATCTAAACACTGCAGTCCAGGATAGGGAGACATGGTCACCATCTAAACACTGCAGTCCAGGATAGGGAGACATGGTCACGATCTAAACACTGCAGTCCAGGATAGGGAGACATGGTCACCATCTAAACACTGCAGTCCAGGATAGGGAGACACGGTCACCATCTAAACACTGTAGTCCAGGATAGGGAGACATGGTCACCATCTAAATATTGCAGTCCAGGATAGGGAGACATGGTCACCATCTAAACACTGTAGTCCAGGATAGGGAGACATGGTCACCATCTAAATACTGCAGTCCAGGATAGGGAGATACGTTCACCATCTAAACACTGCAGTCCAGGATAGGGAGACACGGTCACCATCTAAACACTGTAGTCCAGGATAGGGAGACATGGTCACCATCTAAATACTGCAGTCCAGGATAGGGAGATACGTTCACCATCTAAACACTGCAGTCCAGGATAGGGAGACACGGTCACCATCTAAACACTGTAGTCCAGGATAGGGAGACATGGTCACCATCTAAACACTGCAGTCCAGGATAGGGAGATACGTTCACCATCTAAACACTGTAGTCCAGGATAGGGAGACATGGTCACCATCTAAACACTGTAGTCCAGGATAGGGAGACATGGTCACCATCTAAACACTGCTTGTGGATGTTGTATGTCTTTGGCAGCAGATCAATTCCCCATCAAGGTTATGAGACTAATAAGACAAATGACGGAAGAACATATTTCTAAGTTCAACAGGTTCATTGATAAAAACACAGTCGTTTACTACTATACAGGTATCCATGACAACAGATGAAGCCCTTACTATGGTATGGTAATAGAGTCAGTTGGTTTACAGCCTTGTTAGAATCTCTCTCTCTCTCTCTCTCTCTCTCTCTCTCTCTCTCTCTCTCTCTCTCTCTCTCTCTCTCTCTCTCTCTCTCTCTCATATATACAACCAATTACTCCATGGATCATATACTATTTAGCACAGTAGGTCTGAGGGGCCGTTTAGTACGAGGATATTAGGGTGCTAGACTTGTGTGAGAAGATCTGGGAACATCAGCATCTCTAGAAATAAGGGGTAGGGGAAGAGTGAGTACTTGTGGGCTTCAGTTGTATCCTCACCCCTCATTAGGGGGATAAATACAGAGGTTAGGAGACTGGTCTGTTTCAACCTGGACTGCAGCTTTAAAATCTTCACACTGACTGACTGTACAGATATAATGTTTGACGAAAACAATCATTTCAAACCTTGCTTACATTTATATACGATCACATCTTCTCTCTATTATGCGTGGGAATACTTGGGAACAGACTTCTTCAATTAAAATCACTTGGAGCAGATTTCCTGGTGTTTTTACAATCTTTTATGTCCAACAATCACAGAAATTTTGGGGGGGGGGGCAAAGAAAACTACTCATGGGTTACGTCATGTCTCTGTTCTAAGGCAGGGTTACGTCATGTCTCTGTTCTAAGGCAGGGTTACGTCATGTCTCTGTTGTAAGGCAGGGTTACGTCATGTCTCTGTTCTAAGGCAGGGTTACATCATGTCTCTGTTCTAAGGCCCCTACGTCATGTCTCTGTTCTAAGGCAGGGTTACGTCATGTCTCTGTTCTAAGGCAGGGTTACATCATGTCTCTGTTCTAAGGCCCCTACGTCATGTCTCTGTTCTAAGGCAGGGTTACGTCATGTCTCTGTTCTAAGGCAGGGTTACGTCATGTCTCTGTTCTAAGGCAGGGTTACATCATGTCTCTGTTCTAAGGCAGGGTTACGTCATGTCTCTGTTCTAAGGCAGGGTTACATCATGTCTCTGTTCTAAGGCAGGGTTACATCATGTCTCTGTTCTAAGGCAGGGTTACGTCATGTCTCTGTTCTAAGGCAGGGTTACGTCATGTCTCTGTTCTAAGGCAGGGGTTACATCATGTCTCTGTTCTAAGGCAGGGTTACGTCATGTCTCTGTTCTAAGGCAGGGTTACATCATGTCTCTGTTCTAAGGCAGGGTTACATCATGTCTCTGTTCTAAGGCAGGGTTACGTCATGTCTCTGTTCTAAGGCCCCTACGTCATGTCTCTGTTCTAAGGCAGGGTTACGTCATGTCTCTGTTGTAAGGCAGATAGTACACACTCCTCTGTCTCTCCCTCTATCATCATTATACATCCCCTCTCCTCTGTCTCTCCTCTGTCTCTCCCTCTATCATCATTATACATCCCCTCTCCTCTGTCTCGCCTCTGTCTCTCCCTCTATCATCATTATACACCCCCTCTCCTCTGTCTCTCCCTCTATCATCATTATACATCCCCTCTCCTCTGTCTCTCCCTCTATCATCATTATACACCCCCTCTCCTCTGTCTCTCCCTCTATCATCATTATACACCCCCTCTCCTCTGTCTCTCCCTCTATCATCATTATACATCCCCTCTCCTCTGTCTCTCCCTCTATCATCATTATACATCCCCTCTCCTCTGTCTCTCCTCTGTCTCTCCCTCTATCATCATTATACATCCCCTCTCCTCTGTCTCTCCTCTGTCTCTCCCTCTATCATCATTATACACCCCCTCTCCTCTGTCCTCTCCCCTGTCTCTCCCTCTATCATCATTATACACCCCATCTCCTCTGTCTCTCCCTCTATCATCATTATAGATCCCCTCTCCTCTGTCTCTCCCTCTATCATCATTATATATCCCCTCTCCTCTGTCTCTCCCCTGTCCTCTCCCTCTATCATCATTATACACCCCCCTCTCCTCTGTCTCTCCCTCTATCATCATTATACACCCCCTCTCCTCTGTCTCTCCCTCTATCATCATTATACATCCCCTCTCCTCTGTCTCTCCCTCTATCATCATTATACACCCCCTCTCCTCTGTCTCTCCCTCTATCATCATTATACAACCCCCTCTCCTCTGTCTCTCCCTCTATCATCATTATACACCCCCTCTCCTCTGTCTCTCCCTCTATCATCATTATACATCCCCTCTCCTCTGTCTCTCCTCTATCATCATTATACATCCCCTCTCCTCTGTCTCTCCTCTGTCTCTCCCTCTATCATAATTATACATCCCCTCTCCTCTGTCTCTCCCCTGTCTCTCCCTCTATCATCATTATACAACCCCCTCTCCTCTGTCTCTCCCTCTATCATCATTATACACCCCCTCTCCTCTGTCTCTCCCTCTATCATCATTATACATCCCCTCTCCTCTGTCTCTCCCTCTATCATCATTATACACCCCCTCTCCTCTGTCTCTCCCTCTATCATCATTATACACACCCCTCTCCTCTGTCTCTCCCTCTATCATCATTATACACCCCCTCTCCTCTGTCTCTCCCTCTATCATCATTATACATCCCCTCTCCTCTGTCTCTCCCTCTATCATCATTATACATCCCCTCTCCTCTGTCTCTCCTCTGTCTCTCCCTCTATCATCATTATACATCCCCTCTCCTCTGTCTCTCCTCTGTCTCTCCCTCTATCATCATTATACATCCCCTCTCCTCTGTCTCTCCTCTGTCTCTTCCTCTATCATCATTATACATCCCCTCTCCTCTGTCTCTCCCTCTATCATCATTATACATCCCCTCTCCTCTGTCTCTCCCTCTATCATCATTATACACCCCCTCTCCTCTGTCTCTCCTCTGTCTCTCCCTCTATCATCATTATACACCCCCCTCTCCTCTGTCTCTCCCTCTATCATCATTATACATCCCCTCTGCTATGTCTCTCCCTCTATCATCATTATACATCCCCTCTCCTCTGTCTCTCCTCTGTCTCTCCCTCTATCATCATTATACACCCCCTCTCCTCTGTCTCTCCCTCTATCATCATTATACACCCCTCTCCTCTGTCTCTCCTCTGTCTCTCCCTCTATCATCATTATACATCCCCTCTCCTCTGTCTCTCCTCTGTCTCTCCCTCTATCATCATTATACACCCTCTCCTCTGTCTCTCCTTCTATCATCATTATACATCCCCTCTCCTCTGTCTCTCCTCTATCTCTCCCTCTATCATCATTATACACCCCCTCTGCTCTGTCTCTCCCTCTATCATCATTATACACCCCTCTCCTCTGTCACTCCCTCTATCATCATTATACATCCCCTCTCCTCTGTCTCTCCTCTGTCACTCCCTCTATCATCATTATACATCCCCTCTCCTCTGTCTCTCCCTCTATCATCATTATACATCCCCTCTCCTCTGTCTCTCCACATGACTATCCTCCTCTGTCTCTCCACATGACTATCCTCCTCTGTCTCTCCACATGACTATCCTCCTCTGTCTCTCCACATGACTATCCTCCTCTGTCTCTCCCTCTGTCCGTCGCTCCACATGACTATCCTCCTCTGTCTCTCTTCTGTCCATCGCTCCACATGACTATCCTCCTCTGTCTCTCCCTCTGTCCGTCGCTCCACATGACTATCCTCCTCTGTCTCTCCTCTGTCTGTCGCTCCACATGACTATCCTTCTCTGTCTCTCTTCTGTCTGTCCGCTCCACATGACTATCCTCCTCTGTCTCTCCTCTGTCCGTCGCTCCACATGACTATCCTCCTCTGTCTCTCCTCTGTCTGTCGCTCCACATGACCATCCTCCTCTGTCTCTCCCTCTGTCTGTCGCTCCACATGACTATCCTCCTCTGTCTCTCCTCTGTCTGTCGCTCCACATGACTATCCTCCTCTGTCTCTCCTCTGTCTCTCCCTCTGTCTCTCCCTCTGTCCGTCGCTCCACATGACTATCCTGCTCTGTCTCTCCTCTGTCTCTCCTCTGTCTCTCTCCCTCTGTCCGTCGCTCCACATGACTATCCTCCTCTGTCTCTCCTCTGTCTCTCCCTCTGTCTGTCGCTCCACATGACTATCCTCCTCTGTCTCTCCTCTGTCTCTCCTCTGTCCGTCGCTCCACATGACTATCCTCCTCTGTCTCTCCTCTGTCTCTCCCTCTGTCTGTCGCTCCACATGACTATCCTCCTCTGTCTCTCCTCTGTCTCTCCTCTGTCTCTCTCCCTCTGTCCGTCGCTCCACATGACTATCCTCCTCTGTCTCTCCCTCTGTCTGTCGCTCCACATGACTATCCTCCTCTGTCTCTCCTCTGTCTCTCCCTCTGTCCGTCGCTCCACATGACTATATACTCCTCTGTCTCTCCTCTGTCTCTCCTCTGTCTCTCCCTCTGTCCGTCGCTCCACATGACTATCCTCCTCTGTCTCTCCTCTGTCTCTCCTCTGTCTCTCCCTCTGTCCGTCGCTCCACATGACTATACTCCTCTGTCTCTCCTCTGTCTCTCCTCTGTCTCTCCTCTGTCCTCTCCCTCTGTCCGTCGCTCCACATGACTATCCTCCTCTGTCTCTCCTCTGTCTCTCCCTCTGTCCGTCGCTCCACATGACTATACTCCTCTGTCTCTCCTCTGTCTCTCCTCTGTCTCTCCCTCTGTCCGTCGCTCCACATGACTATCCTCCTCTGTCTCTCCTCTGTCCAACGCTCCACATGACTATCCTCCTCTGTCTCTCCATCTGTCCGTCGCTCCACATGACTATCCTCCTCTGTCTCTCCTCTGTATGTCGCTCCACATGACTATCCTCCTCTGTCTCTCCTCTGTCCATCGCTCCACATGACTATCCTCCTCTGTCTCTCCTCTGTCTCTCCCTCTGTCCGTCGCTCCACATGACTATACTCCTCTGTCTCTCCTCTGTCTCTCCTCTGTCTCTCCCTCTGTCCGTCGCTCCACATGACTATCCTCCTCTGTCTCTCCTCTGTCCAACGCTCCACATGACTATCCTCCTCTGTCTCTCCCTCTGTCCGTCGCTCCACATGACTATCCTCCTCTGTCTCTCCTCTGTATGTCGCTCCACATGACTATCCTCCTCTGTCTCTCCTCTGTCCATCGCTCCACATGACTATCCTCCTCTGTCTCTCCCTCTGTCCGTTGCTCCACATGACTATCCTCATCTGTCTCCACCTTATCATTACCCTTCCACCTGTCTCTGGTTCTATTTCTCATTTCAGGTTCAATCTCTCTGACAGTCTCTCTCTCTGACTACATCTCTCTCTCTGTCAGCCTCTCTCTCTGACTACATCTCTCTCTCTGACTACATCTCTCTCTCTGTCAGCCTCTCTCTCTGACTACATCTCTCTCTCTGACTACATCTCTCTCTCTGTCAGCCTCTCTCTCTCTCTGACTACATCTCTCTCTCTGACTACATCTCTCTCTCTGTCAGCCTCTCTCTCTGTCAGTCTCTCTCTCTCTGACTACATCTCTCTCTGTCAGCCTCTCTCTCTGACAGCCTCTCTCTCTGACTACATCTCTCTCTTACTACATCTCTCTCTCTGACTACATCTCTCTCTCTCTGACTACATCTCTCTCTCTCTGACAGCCTCTCTCTCTCTGACTACATTTCTCTCTCTCAGCCTCTCTCTCTGACAGTCTCTCTCTCTCTGACTACATCTCTCTCTCTGTCAGCATCTCTCTCTGACAGCCTCTCTCTCTGACTACATCTCTCTCTCTGTCAGCATCTCTCTCTGACTACATCTCTCTCTCTCTGACTACATCTCTCTCTCTCTCTCTCTCTCTGATGACATCTCTCTCTCTGTCAGCCTCTCTCTCTGACTACATCTCTCTCTCTGTCAGCCTCTCTCTCTGACTACATCTCTCTCTCTCTGACTACATGTCTCTCTCTCTGACTGCATCCCTCTCTCTGTCAGCCTCTCTCTCTGACTACATCTCTCTCTCTCTGACTACATGTCTCTCTCTCTGACTACATCTCTCTGACTACATCTCTCTCTCTGTCAGCCTCTCTCTCTGACTACATCTCTCTGTCTCTTTCTAACAGCCTCACTCTCTCTCTCTGACTACATCTCTCTCTCCGACTACATCTCTCTCTCTCTCTGACTACATCTCTCTCTCTCTCTCTCTCTGACTACATCTCTCTCTCTCTGACTACATCTCTCTCTCTGTCAGCTTCTCTCTCTGACTACATCTCTCTCTCTCTGACTACATGTCTCTCTCTCTGACTACATCTCTCTGACAACATCTCTCTCTCTGTCAGCCTCTCTCTCTGACTACATCTCTCTCTCTCTCTGACTACATGTCTCTCTCTCTTACTACATCTCTCTGACTACATGTCTCTCTCTCTGACTACATCACTCTGACTACATCTCTCTCTGTCTCTAACAGCCTCACTCTCTCTCTCTATCTGACTACATCTCTCTCTCTCTCTCTCTCTCTGACTACATCTCTCTCTCTTTGACTACATCTCTCTCTGACAGCATCTCTCTCTCTGACTACATCTCTCTCTCTCTCTTCTGACTACCTCCCTCTAACTACATCTCTCTCTCTCTCTCTGTCTCTCACTCTCTCTCTAACTACATCTCACTCTCTGTCTCTCTCTCTCTCTAACTACATCTCTCTCTCTCTCTGACTACATCTCTCTCTGTCTCTCACTCTCTCTCTGACAGCATCTCTCTCTCTGACTACATCTCTCTCTCTCTTCTGACTACCTCCCTCTAACTACATCT
This sequence comes from Oncorhynchus kisutch, assembly GCF_002021735.2. NCBI lineage: Eukaryota > Metazoa > Chordata > Actinopteri > Salmoniformes > Salmonidae > Oncorhynchus > Oncorhynchus kisutch. Next base: position 2,885,959 of record NC_034175.2, on the reverse strand, counting down.
CTCTCTCTCTCTCTGTCTCTCACTCTCTCTCTAACTACATCTCACTCTCTGTCTCTCTCTCTAACTACATCTCTCTCTCTCTCTGACTACCTCCCTCTGACTACATCTTTCTCTCTCTGTCTCTCACTCTCTCTCTGATTACATTTCTCTCTCTCTTTCAGTCTCTCTGACTACAATCCTCTGACTACATCTCTCTCTCTCTGTCTCTCTGACTACATCTCTCTCTAACTACATCTCTCTCTCTGTCTCTCACTCTCTCTCTGACTACATCTCTCTCTCTCTCTCTCTCTCTCTCTCTCTCTCTCTCCCTCTCTCGCTCTCTCTCTCTCTCTCTCTCTCTCTCTCTCTCTCTCTCTCTCCCTGACTACTTCCCTCTGACTACATCTCTCTCTCTATCTCTCTCTCTCATAGAGTCACTAGTGATCTGTCAATCATAATGTCATTGTCATGAGTGGATTTCTGTGTGAAAATGGAATTCATTTGTGGTTGTGTGTGTGTGTGTGGGGCGGGGGGGACTTTCCTGTGTGTGTAATGTCTTCATGGAGAGTGAAGTGTGTATATGTGTTTATTCCTTTGGGAATGAGTGACAGATCAGCATGTGTGTTTATAAAGTCAACACAGAGCCCATCACCCCATAATGGAAGCATTCCATACGCAGGCATAGTGTTAATATGGGCCATAAAGACCTTCTTTTTAAACCTTTATTCACCTTCATTTAACCAGGTAGGCAAGTTGAGAACAAGTTTTCATTTACAATTGCGACCTGGCCAAGATAAAACAAAGCAGTGCGACACAAACAACAACACAGAGTTACACATGGAGTAAAACAAACATATAGTCAATAATACAGTAGAAACAAGTCTATATACGATGTGAGCAAATGAGGTGAGATAAGGGAGGTAAAGGCAAAAAAAAGGCCATGGTGGCAAAGTAAATACAATATAGCAAGTAAAACACTGGAATGGTAGATTTGCAGTGGAAGAATGTGCAAAGTAGAGATAGAAATAATGGGGTGCAAAGGAGCAAAATAAATAAATAAATAAATACAGTAGGGGGAGAGGTAGTTGTTTGGGCTAAATTATAGATGGGCTATGTACAGGTGCAGTAATCTGTGAGCTGCTCTGACAGTTGGTGCTTAAAGCTAGTGAGGGAGATAAGTGTTTCCAGTTTCAGAGATTTTTGTAGTTCGTTCCAGTCATTGGCAGCAGAGAACTGGAAGGAGAGGCGGCCAAAGAAAGAATTGGTTTTGGGGGTGACTAGAGAGATATACCTGCTGGAGCATGTGCTACAGGTGGGAGATGCTATGGTGACCAGCGAGCTGAGATAAGGGGGGACTTTACCTAGCAGGGTCTTGTAGATGACCTGGAGCCAGTGGGTTTGGCGACGAGTATGAAGCGAGGGCCAGCCAACGAGAGTGTACAGGTCGCAGTGATGGGTAGTATATGGGGCTTTGGTGACAAAACGGATGGCACTGTGATAGACTGCATCCAATTGATTGAGTAGGGTATTGGAGGCTATTTTGTAAATGACATCGCCGAAGTCGAGGATCGGAAGGATGGTCAGTTTTACCAGGGTATGTTTGGCAGCATGAGTGAAGGATGCTTTGTTGCGAAATAGGAAGCAAATTCCAAATTTAACTTTGGATTGGAGATGTTTGATGTGAGTCTGGAAGGAGAGTTTACAGTCTAACCAGACACCTAGGTATTTGTTGTTGTCCACGTATTCTAAGTCAGAACCGTCCAGAGTAGTGATGTTGGACAGGCGGGCAGGTGCGGGCAACGATCGGTTGAAGAGCATGCACTTAGTTTTACTTGTATTTAAGAGCAATTGGAGGCCACGAAAGGAGAGTTGTATGGCATTGAAGCTCGTCTGGAGGTTAACCTCTTATGGTATATGAGGTTAAAAAAAACAGGGTAAAAAAACAGCAGCGCGGCAAATGCAAATAATGATATAAAATCACACATGTAAGATACTCAATTAAAGCTACACTCGTTGTGAATCCAGCCAACATGTCAGATTTTAAAAAGCTTTTCGGCAAAAGCATAAGAAGCTATTATCTGATGATAGCACAATGTCAACAAAGAGAGTTGCATATTTCAACCCTGCAGGCGCTACACAAAACGCTGAAATAAAATATAAAACATGCATTACCTTTGACGAGCTTCTTCTGTTGGCACGCCAATATGTCCCATAAACATCACAATTGGTCCTTTTGTTCGGTTAATTCCGTCCATATATACCCAAAATGTCCATTTATAAAACGTGTTTGATCCAGAAAAAAACAGCTTACAAAAACACAACGTCACTACAAAACATTTCAAAAGTTGCCTATAAACTTTGCCAAAATATTTCAAACTACTTTTGTAATACAACTTTAGGTATTTTTAAACGTTAATAATCGATCAAATTGTAGATGGGGCTATCTGTGTTCAATACAGCAAGTAAACAAATCATGCTCCTTTTTACGTCTTGCGCAACTCTCAATAGTGTAACGTTGTTCCAGGATGTGCTTCTTCTTCGTTGCACAAATGAATAACCTCAACCAAAGAAAATGAAAAATGGTTCCTATGAAATATCTCTTGGCAAAGACAACTGTTCAATT
>NC_034175.2:2873357-2878357 GCF_002021735.2 Oncorhynchus kisutch | reverse complement strand
GTTACCTGTGGTGCTGATGTTTAGGCTAAGGTATGTATAGTGTTTTGTGTTCTCTAGGGCAACAGTGTCTAGATGGAATTTGTATTTGTGGTCCTGGTGACTGAACCTTTTTTGGAACACCATTATTTTGGTCTTACTGAGATTTACTGTCAGGGCCCAGGTCTGACAGAATCTGTGCAGAAGATCTAGGTGCTGCTGTAGGCCCTCCTTGGTTGGTGACAGAAGCACCAGAACATCAGCAAACAGTAGACATTTGACTTCAGATTCTAGTATGTTGATGCCGGGTGCTGCAGACTTTTCTAGTGCCTGCGCCAATTCGTTGATATATATGTTGAAGAGGGTGGGGCTTAAGCTGCATCCCTGTCTCACCCCACGACCCTGTGTGAAGAAATGTGTGTGTTTTTTGCCAATTTTAACTGCACACTTGTTGTTTGTGTACATGGATTGTATAATGTCGTATGTTTTACCCCCAACACCACTTTCCATCAATTTGTATAGCAGACCCTCATGTCATATTGAGTCGAAGGCTTTTTTGAAATCAACAAAGCATGAGAAGACTTTGCCTTTGTTTTGGTTTGTTTGGTTGTCAATTAGGGTGTGCAGGGTGAATACATGGTCTGTTGTACGGTAATTTGGTAAAAAGCCAATTTGACATTTGCTCAGTACATTGTTTCATTGAGGAAATGTACGAGTCTGCTGTTAATGATAATGCAGAGGATTTTCCCAAGGTTACTGTTGACGCATATTCCACGGTAGTTATTGGGGTCAAATTTGTCTCCACTTTTGTGGATTGGGGTGACCAGTCCTTGGTTCCAAATATTGGGGAAGATGCCAGAGCTAAGGATGATGTTAAAGAGTTTTAGTATAGTCAATTGGAATTTGTTGTCTGTATATTTGATCATTTAATTGAGGATACCATGCCTTTTTGGGTTGGAGGGTTTTTATTTTGTCCTGTAGCCCATTCAAGGTAATTGGAGAATCCAGTGGGTTTTGGTAGTCTTTAATAGTTGATTCTAAGATCTGTATTTGATCATGTATATGTTTTTGCTCTTTATTCTTTGTTATAGAGCCAAAAAGATTGGAGAAGTGGTTTACCCATACATCTCCATTTTGGATAGATAATTCTTTGTGTTGTTGTTTGTTTAGTGTTTTCCAATTTTCTCAGAAGTGGTTAGAGTCTATGGATTCTTCAATTACATTGAGCTGATTTCTGACATGCTGTTCCTTCCTTTTCCGTAGTGTATTTCTGTATTGTTTTAGTGATTCACCATAGTGACGGCGTAGACTCAGGTTTTCCGGGTCTCTATGTTTTTGGTTGGACAGGTTTCTCAATTTCTTTCTAGATTTTGCATTCTTCATCAAACCATTTGTCATTGTTGTTCATTTTCTTCGGTTTTCTATTTGAGATTTTTAGATTTGATAGGGAAGCTGAGAGATCAAATATACTGTTAAGATTTTCTACTGCCAAGTTTACACCTTCACTATTACAGTGGAACGTTTTACCCAGGAAATTGTCTAAAAGGGATTGAATTTGTTGTTGCCTAATTGTTTTTTTGGTAGGTTTCCAAACTGCATTCCTTCCATCTATAGCATTTCTTAATGTTACTCAGTTCCTTTGGCTTTGATGCCTCATGATTGAGTATTGCTCTGTTCAAGTAGACTGTTATTTTGCTGTGGTCTGATAGGGGTGTCAGTGGGCTGACTGTGAACGCTCTGAGAGACTCTCTCTCTCTCTCTCTGCATCTCTCTCTCTCTCTATAAATCTTATCTACTGGATGCCCTGGAGAGCCGATTGCTGGCTGGCTCTGGTATCGTCTGGTAGGCCTAGCTGGTGGTGTAGAGCAGAAAACAAATCTCACACTATGTGCTGGTGGAACAGCTGGCACACACATACACACATACACGTTGACACTCTAAGACACACACAAACACACGCACATTAAATCACACATTAGGTGTGCTGGTAGAACAGCTGTGACACTTGCCACGCAAATGCTGTTTTTAACCTGTCCTCTTCTGACTTACATTAACAAACAAATGTAGCCCTCTCTCCTTCTCTCGCTCCCTCTCTGTTTCTCTCTCCCACCCTGTCTCTCTCTCTGTCTCTCTGTCTCTCTCTGTCTCTCTGTCTCTCTCTGTCTCTCTGTCTCTGTTTCTCTCTGTTTCTCTCTCTCACCATCTGTCTGTATCTTTCTTTTCATCTAACCCTACACTGCAGACAGGTGGGATGTATTTTATTCGGTTTTATAGACACACGCGTGCCAATGCATAAAGGACAGAATCTCGTTAAGGGAGCCATTTTAATTAGTGTTAATTACTGCAGTCTCTCGCCTCTGTATGACTGCTGTGTCTTCACTGTCACACTATGTTGAGAGAGAGAGAGAGAGAGAGAGAGAGAGAGAGAGAGGGAGAGAGAGAGAGAGAGAGAGAGAGAGAGAGAGAGAGAGAGAGAGAGGGAGAGAGAGAGAGAGGGAGAGAGAGAGGCTGAGAGAGAGAGGGAGAGAGAGAGAGAGAGAGAGAGAGAGAGAGAGAGAGAGAGAAAGAGAGAGAGAGAGAAAGAGAGATGCAGAGAGAGAGAGAGATGCAGAGAGAGAGAAATGCAGAGAGATGATGCAGAGAGAGTGATGCAGAGAGAGAGATGCAGAGAGAGAGAGAGAGAGCTGCAGAGAGAGAGAGATATATTTTCGCCCATTCCTCCTGACAGAGCTGGTGTAACTGAGTCAGGTTTGTAGGCCTCCTTGCTCACACACACTTTTTCAGTTCTGCTCACAAATTTCTATGGGTTTGAGGTCAGGGCTTTGTGATGGACACTCCAATACCTTGACTTTGTTGTCCTTAAGCCATTTTGCCACAACTTTGGAAGTATGCTTGGGGTCGTTGTCCATTTGGAAGACACATTTGCGACCAAACTTTAACTTCCTGACTGATGTCTTGAGATGTTGCTTCCATATATCCACATGATTTTCCTTCCTCATGAAGCCATATATTTTGTGAAGTGCACCAGTCCCTCCTGCAGCAAAGCACCCCCACAACATGATGCTGCCACCCCCGTGCTTCACGGTTGGGATGGTGTTCTTCGGCGTGCAAGCCTCCCCCTTTTTCCTTTAAACATAACGATGGTCATTATGGCCAAACAGTTCTATTTTTGCTTCATCAGACCAGAGGACATTTTCCCAAAAAGTATGATCTTTGTCCCCATGTGCAGTTGCAAACCGTAGTCTGGCTTTTTCATGGCGGTTTTGGAGCAGTGGCTTCTTCCTTGCTGAGCGGCCTTTCAGGATATGTCGATATAGGACTCGTTTTACTGTGGATATAGATCATTTTGTACCTGTTTCCTTCCGTGTTTATACTTGCGTACTATTGTTTGTACAGATGAACGTGGTACCTTCAGGCATTTGGAAATTGCTCCCAAGGATGAACCAGACTTGTGCAGGTCTACAATTTTTTTCTGAGGTCTTGGCTGATTTCTTTTGATTTTCCTATGATGTCAACGAAGAGGCACTGAGTTTGAAGGTAGGCCTTGAAATACATCCACAGGTACACCTCCAATTGACTGAAATAATGTCAATTAGCCCAATTAGTCAATTTTCTGGAATTTTCCAAGCTGTTTAAAGGCACAGTCAACTTAGTGTATGTAAACTTCTGACCCACTGGAATTATGATACAGTGAATTAGAGGTGAAATAATCTGTCTGTAAACAATTGTTGCAAAAATTACTTGTGTCATGCACAAAGTAGATGTCCTAACCGACTTGCCAAAACAAGACATTTGTGGAGTGGTTGAAAAACGAGTTTTAATGACTCCAACATAAGTGTATGTAAACTTCCGACTTCAACTGTAGGCTAATATCCACTAATAATAAAAACTCAAAAAATAGCAATTAAGTTTTAGAAACATTTAAAATACAGTGACCCCTCTCATATCATCACCAAGCCCTGCAATGCCAAGAGCTGAGCAAAGAAAAGAGCCCCCTCATCCAGCTGGTCCTGGGGCTGAGTTCACAAGCCTGTTCTACTAACACACTGAAGCCTCAAGATCCAATTCATCAGAATACAACAAATTAAAACCCAATAAAAACAAAACTAACATTGCTTATTGGGAAACACAAGCAGCAGAACCTGGCTCCCTGTAGAGGAAGGGCTGTGTAACCACTGCACAACAGCAGAACCTGGCTCCCTGTAGAGGAAGGGCTGTGTAACCACTGCACAACAGCAGAACCTGGCTCCCTGTAGAGGAAGGGCTGTGTAACCACTGCACAACAGCAGAACCTGGCTCCCTGTAGAGGAAGGGCTGTGTAACCACTGCACAACAGCAGAACCTGGCTCCCTGTAGAGGAAGGGCTGTGTAACCACTGCACAACAGCAGAACCTGGCTCCCTGTAGAGGAAGGGCTGTGTAACCACTGCACAACATGAGACAGACCTGCAAAAATATAAAACAATTAGAGTGTCATTTTCCCAAATTTGAAACCCTTATTCAAGGTTTCAAAGACCTCTCTGATGAGGATAGGCTACCCGTCCTGTTAGGGGAGGACGCAGAGAGCTGTGGGTTGGCAGCGCACTACACTGCTACCTGCCATAAGATGAGGGACAGTGTCTGACAGAATTGAGAGAGAGTGAGAGAGAGAGACAGGGAGAGAATCATAGAGAGCAGAGGAGGTCAGATAAAGGGAGGGAGAGGGACAGGGAGAGAATCATAGAGAGCAGAGGAGGTCAGACAAAGTGAGGGAGAGGGACAGGGAGAGAATCATAGAGAGCAGAGGAGGTCAGATAAAGTGAGAGAGAGGGACAGGGAGAGAATCATAGAGAGCAGAGGAGGTCAGATAAAGTGAGAGAGAGGGAGGGAGAGAATCATAGAGAGCAGAGGAGGTCAGACAAAGTGAGGGAGAGGGACAGGGAGAGAATCATAGAGAGCAGAGGAGGTCAGATAAAGTGAGGGAGAGGGACAGGGAGAGAATCATAGAGAGCAGAGGAGGTCAGATAAAGTGAGGGAGAGAGACAG
>NC_034175.2:2833357-2863357 GCF_002021735.2 Oncorhynchus kisutch | reverse complement strand
AGGAGAGGAGGTGAAGTAGGAGAACAAGCAGGAGAGGAGGTGAAGTAGGAGAACAAGCAGGAGAGGAGGTGAAGTAGGAGAACAAGCAGGAGAGGAGGTGAAGTAGGAGAACAAGCAGGAGAGGAGGTGAAGTAGGAGAACAAGCAGGAGAGGAGGTGAAGTAGAAGAACAAGCAGGAGAGGAGGTGAAGTAGGAGAACAAGCAAGAGAGGAGGTGGAGGAAGATGCACAGACAGAAGTAGACACTGTAGTAGAAAAACTAATAGCAGTGAGCAGAGGAAACAGAGGACTACTGAGAGGAGACTGACTGCTGTGAGAGGCTCTCTAACTCTCAGAGGGATTACATACCAAGTGGTGGTGGAGGTGGTGGTGGTGGCGGTGGTGTGCGTGCGCGCGTGTGTGTGTGTGTGTGGTGTAAACACCTCCACCATGGCTTCACAGTGGCAGAGTATTTCATGCTATAAAGGCTTGAAGACTGGAACACACTGCAAACAAAGCACTATGCACAACAACACGGGACACGCCAGTGTGTGGTAGTGGGGGTCTCAGCTCTCATCTACACTCTGACCTCTCATTTTACACTCTGACCTCTCATCTTCACTTTGACCTCTCCCACAGGAGGAGAATTCCACCATCAGACATGGTAACCTCCTATATGAAAACACACACACACACACAAACATGTACATCAGAAGACACTAATAACCATGCAGAGAGAAACGTGACACAAACTCAACATACAAACTCAAAACACACACACACACACACACGCACATACACACACACACACACACACATACACACACACACAGCGCCTTGCTGGTCATTTTGGATTAGTGTATGTGTGTATTTCTAATCTAGGTCTGGGAGACAGAGACATTGACATGCAAATCAAGTCCGACCAATTTACTCAGATGCAAATATTTGACAAACCCACACATTATCTCTTCACCCCCCACATATCTACCAAACACAAACATTATATCTTTACCCCCACATATCTACAAAACACACATTATCTCTTCACACCCCACATTTCTACCAAACACAAACATTATCTCTTAACCCCCTTAAAAATCTACCACTATCTCTCCTCTCCTCTGTTTCACATCCCCTAACCCTCCCTTCACACTCTCTACTCTCCTCTCTCACATCCCCTAACCCTCCCTTCACTATCTCTCCTCTCCTCTGTTTCACATCCCCTAACCCTCCCTTCACTATCTCTCCTCTCCTCTGTTTCACATCCCCTAACCCTCCCTTCACTATCTCTCCTCTCCTCTGTTTCACATCCCCTAACCCTCCCTTCACTATCTCTCCTCTCCTCTGTTTCACATCCCCTAACCCTCCCTTCACTATCTCTCCTCTCCTCTGTTTCACATCCCCTAACCCTCACTTCACTATCTCTACTCTCCTGTTTCACATCCCCTAACCCGCCCTTCACAATCTCTCCTCTCCTCTGTTTCACATCCCCTAACCCTCCCGTCACTATCTCTCCTCTGTTTCATATCCCCTAACCCACCCTTCACTATCTCTCCTCTCTTTCACATCCCGTAACCCTCCCTTCACCATCTCTCCACTCCTCTCTTTCACATCCCCTAACCCTCACTTCACTATCTCTCTTCTCCTCTGTTTCACATCCGCTAACCCTCCCTTCACTATCTCTACTCTCCTCTGTTTCACATCCCTTAACCCCCCCTTCACTATCTCCCCTCTCCTCTCTTTCACATCCCCTAACCCTCCCTTCACTATCTCTCCCCTCCTCTGTTTCACATCCCCTAACCCTCCCGTCACTATCTCCTCTCCTCTGTTTCACATCCCCTAACCCTCACTTCACTATCTCTCCTCTCCTCTGTTTCACATCCCCTAATCCTCCCTTCACTATCTCTCCTCTCCTCTGTTTCACATCCCCTAACCCTCCCTTCATTATCTCTCCTCTCCTCTGTTTCACATCCCCTAATCCCCCCTTCACTATCTCTCCTCTCCTCTGTTTCACATCCCCTAACCCTCCCTTCACTATCTCTCCTCTCCTCTCTTTCACATCCCCTAACCCTCACTTCACTATCTCTCCTCTCCTCTGTTTCACATCCGCTAACCCTCCCTTCACTATCTCTCCTCTCCTCTGTTTCACATCCCCTAACCCTCCCTTAACTATCTCACCTCTCCTCTCTTTCACATCCCCTAACCCTCCCTTCACTATCTCTCCTCTCCTCTGTTTCACATCCCCAAACCCTCCCTTCACTATCTCTCCTCTCCTCTGTTTCACATCCCCTAACCCTCCCTTCAATCCTCCTACTCTTCCACTTCTCATGTCATCTCCCTCACCCTGTCGGTTCTGACTGTTCCCCTTCTCATCTCATTTCCCTCACCCTGTTGGTTCTGACTATTCCCCTTCACATCTCCCTTTCCCTGTCGGTTCTGACGGTTCCTCTTCTCATCTCCCTCTCCCTGTCGGTTCTGACTGTTCCCCTTCTCTTCTCATCCCCCTCACCCTGTCGGTTCTGACTGTTCCTCTTCTCATCTCATCTCCCTGTCAGTTCTGACTGTTCCCTTCTCATCTCATCTCCCTCTCCCTGTCGGTTCTGACTATTCCCCTTCACATCTCCCTCTCCCTGTTGGTTCTGACTGTTGCCCTTCTCATCTCCCTCTCCCTGTCGGTTCTGACTGTTCCCCTTCTCTTCTCATCCCCCTCACCCTATCGGTTCTGACTGTTCCCCTTCTCATCTCCCTCTCCCTGTCAGTTCTGACTGCTCCACATCTCATCTCATCTCCCTCTCTCTGTCGGTTCTGACTGTTCCCCTTCTCATCTCATCTCCCTCTCCCTATCGGTTCTGACTGTTCCCCTTCTCATCTCATCTCCCTCTCCCTGTCGGTTCTGACTGTTCCCATTCCCATCTCATCTCCCTCTCCCTGTCGGTTCTGACTGTTCCCCTTCTCATCTCATCTCCCTCTCCCTGTCGGTTCTGACTGTTCCCCTTCTCATCTCCCTCTCCCTGTCGGTTCTGACTGTTCCCCTTCTCATCTCCCTCTCCCTGTCGGTTCTGACTGTTCCCCTTCTCATCTCATCTCCCTCTCCCTGTCGGTTCTGACTGTTCCCCTTCTCATCTCATCTTCCCCTCCCTGTCGGTTCTGACTGTTCCCCTTCTCATCTCATCTCCCTCTCCCTGTCGGTTCTGACTGTTCCCCTTCTCATCTCATCTCCCTCGCCCTGTCGGTTCTGACTGTTCCCCATACCTTCATCCTATTTCTTCCCCTTTCACTCTTCTTCAGCCTCTACTGTTTCCTCTCTTCTCTCCTGTCATTCCTCTCTCTTCTCTTCCATCTCTCTCCAGTGTGCGTGTATAGTAGCTACATATGAAAGTGATCTACTCTGGTCATCAGGTGTTGACTTGTATAGCTACATATGAAAGTGATCTACTCTGGTCATCAGGTGTTGACTTGTATAGCTACATACAGTGGGGCAAAAAAAGTATTTAGTCAGCCACCAATTGTGCAAGTTCTCCCACTTAAAAAGATGAGACAGGCCTGAAATGTTCATTATAGGTACACTTCAACTATGACAGACAAAATGAGAAAATAAAATCCAGAAAATCACATTGTAGGATTTTTTAACCCTGTGGCACCCCCATAGAGACTGCCAGAGGACCGGACAGCATGCCCTCCTGTATTAATGGCACCTGTTTGAACTTGTTATCAGTATAAAAGACACCTGTCCACAACCTCAAAAAGTCACACTCCAAACTCCACTATGGCCAAGACCAAAGAGCTGTCAAAGGACACCAGAAACAAAATTGTAGACCTGCACCAGGCTGGGAAGACTGAATCTACAATAGGTAAGCAGCTTGGTTTGAAGAAATCAACTGTGGGAGCAATTATTAGGAAATGGAAGACATACAAGATCACTGATAATCTCCCTCGATCTGGGGCTCCACGCAAGATCTCACCCCGTGGGGTCAAAATGATCACAAGAACGGTGAGCAAAAATCCCAGAACCACACGGGGGGACCTAGTGAATGACCTGCAGAGAGCTGGGACCAAAGTAACAAAGCCTACCATCAGTAGTAACACACTACACTGCCAGGGACTCAAATCCTGCAGTGCCAGACGTGTCCCCCCGCTTAAGCCAGTACATGTCCAGGCCCGTCTGAAGTTTGCTAGAGAGCATTTGGATGATCCAGAAGAAGATTGGGAGAATGTCAAATGGTCAGATGAAACCAAAATAGAATCCCAAACACACCGCCCGGGCAACGAAGGAGTGGCTTCGTAAGAAGCATTTCAAGGTCCTGGAGTGGCCTAGCCAGTCTCCAGATCTCAACCCCATAGAAAATCTTTGGAGGGAGTTGAAAGGCCGTGTTGCCCAGCAACAGCCCCAAAACATCACTGCTCTAGAGTAGATATGCATGGAGGAATGGGCCAAAATACCAGCAACAGTGTGTGAAAACCTTGTGAAGACTTACAGAAAACGTTTGACCTCTGTCATTGCCAACAAAGGGTATATAACAAAGTATTGAGATAAACTTTTGTTATTGACAAAATACTTATTTTCCACCATAATTTGCAAATAAATTCATTAAAAATCCTACAATGTGATTTGCACAATTGAACTTGCACAATTGGTGGCTGTCTAAATACTTTTTTGCCCCACTGTATGTAAGGAGAAAGCTTAAGTCTCTATCTATCCATTTATGTAAATATACCCCCTGTCTGATTCCCAGTTGGTCCACTAGATAGCAGTAGGAGATCACATTACGTCTTTTGGCCACTTGAAACCAGTTGCGTCTGGTTTTGGTAGTGAGTCACTGTGCCAAAATGGCTGAACAGATTTTAAAGCTTGACATCTTAAAATGACCCGAGCAATCATGGCTTTCAAGTTCAATAAGACACAGACAGGTGAGGAAACGTTCACTTTTCCTATTGTAAACGAGGAGCTTAGGTCAATGTGTGGAGGATGCAAACAACATCATGTAGATGGAGAAGGAAATGCTCCGCTTTACAACGATCATCGGTGTACCCTTCCCATGCATACTAAATGTTTACACTTTAGGGGGAGATTCTTATGACATTGGTAGAAGTAAGATTTAAGTTTGATTTCCAAAAAGACAAGCGCTGTTGCATTCAAATGATATGTCACTTTCTATTTCTGATGACATTGGTGTGTGTGTGTGTGGGGGGGGGGGGGGGGTTGTTATAATGAATGTTTCTCCTGTGCAGTTAAAAATAATTCTGTGTCACTTCCTGAGAGAGAGAGAGAGAGAGAGAGAGAGAGAGAGAGAGAGAGAGAGAGAGAGAGAGAGAGAGAGAGAGAGAGAGAGAGAGAGAGAGAGAGAGAGAGAGAGAGAGAGAGAGAGGATGATGGGTAATGTTGATGGAGCACAGTTGCTGTGTGTGGGAGTGTATACACACATTACCCCACATGCATTACTCCCACTCATATGCATATGCCCCTACATACAATTGCTTTTGCACACACACACACAAACGCGCACACACACACACAACACACACACACACACACACACACACACACACACACACACACACACACACACACACACACACACACACACACACACACACACACACACACAGTGAAGAGAATGTGGTTTCATGAGGACAATCTTTGTCATTACCTCTCAGAGATTCCTCAGGGGACTACATTGTTATTTTCTCCCAGCCACCATCTAATAAACTAGAGCGGGGAGAAGACACACATTCCACACATTCCACCCCCCCCCCCCCCCCCCCTCCCCACACACACACACACGATCAAATCAAACTAGTGCTTGCAAGGACACTCCTACACACAGTGAAGTCTCTGCTGTAAGAATGACATGGACCTACCTAGTATGTCTAGCATATCATGCATTGGAAACCCACTATCACTGACAATCACAGTCTGCCAGTCTAGAGTTTCCTCTCTGAAGCTATTCACACACACCACACATACTGACACTCTCTGAGTGGATGAGGACCAAGGTGCAGCGTTGTGACATTTTCTTTGTTTTAAGCAAAATGACGCCAAACAAAACAATAAACACTACAAAAACAAACCGTGAATCTCACAAGCAAAGTGCTCTAAACAGAGACAACCTCCCACACACACAGGTGGGAAAAGGGTACCTAAGTATTGTTCCCAATCAGAGACAACCTCCCACACACACAGGTGGGAAAAGGGTACCTAAGTATGGTTCCCAATCAGAGACAACCTCCCACACACACAGGTGGGAAAAGGCTACCTAAGTATGGTTCCCAATCAGAGACAACCTCCCACACACACAGGTGGGAAAAGGGTACCTAAGTATTGTTCCCAATCAGAGACAACCTCCCACACACACAGGTGGGAAAAGGGTACCTAAGTATTGTTCCCAATCAGAGACAACCTCCCACACACACAGGTGGGAAAAGGCTACCTAAGTATGGTTCCCAATCAGAGACAACCTCCCACACACACAGGTGGGAAAAGGGTACCTAAGTATTGTTCCCAATCAGAGACAACCTCCCACACACACAGGTGGGAAAAGGGTACCTAAGTATTGTTCCCAATCAGAGACAACCTCCCACACACACAGGTGGGAAAAGGCTACCTAAGTATGGTTCCCAATCAGAGACAACCTCCCACACACACAGGTGGGAAAAAGGCTACCTAAGGATGGTTCCCAATCAGAGACAATGATAGACAGCTGTCCCTGATTGAGAACCATACCCGACCAAACACAAAGAAATAGAAAACATAGAACACAAAACATAGAATGCCCACCCCAACTCACACCCTGACCAAACCAAAACAGAGACATAAAAATGATCTCTAAGGTCAGGGTGTGACACTGAGACACGTCCACTCTCTGAGAAGTCCATACTTACACAGTACCAGGCAAAAGTTTTGACTCATCCACTCATTCCAGGGTTTTTTATTATTTTTTATTATTTTCTACATTGTAGAATAATAGTGAAGACATCAAAACTATGAAATAACACATATGGAATCATGTAGTAACCAAAAAGTGTTAAACAAATCAAAATATTTTAGATTTGAGATTCTTAAAAGTAGCCACTCTTTGCCTCAATGACAGCTTTGCATACTCTTGTCATTCTCTCAGCCATCTTCAGGTGGAATGCTTTTCCAACAGTCTTGAAGGAGTTCCCACACTTGTTGGCTGCTTTTCCTTCACTCTGTGGTCCAACTCATCCCAAACCATATCAATTTATAAAATATTTTTGTTTACTACATGATTCCATATGTGTTATTTCATAGTTTTGATGTCTTCACTATTTTTCTACAATGTAGAAAATAGTAAAAATTAAGAAAAACCCTTGAATGAGTAGGTATGCCCAAACTTTTGCCTGGTACTGTATACGTGTGGACTTCTCAGACAGTGGACGTGTCTCAGAGAGTGTCAGTATGTGTCGTGTGTGTGAATAGCTTCAGAGAGGAAACTCTAGACTGGCAGACTGTGATTGTCAGTGATAGTGGGTTTCCAATGCATGATATGTTAGACATACTAGGTAGGTCCATGTCATTCTTACAGCAGAGACTTCACTGTGTGTAGGAGTGTCCTTGCAAGCACTAGTTTGATTTGATCACAGTTCTGTAAAAGAGAGAGGGGAGTGCAGAGGAGATGAGGAATGAGAGAGAGGAGTGCAGAGGAGATGAGGAATGAGAGAGAGGAGTGCAGAGGAGATGAGGAATGAGAGAGAGGAATGCAGAGGAGATGAGGAATGAGAGAGATGAATGCAGAGGAGATGAGGAATGAGAGAGAGGAGTGCAGAGGAGATGAGGAATGAGAGAGAGGAATGCAGAGGAGATGAGGAATGAGAGAGAGGAATACAGAGGAGATGAGGAATGAGAGAGATGAATGCAGAGGAGATGAGGAAGGAGAGAGAGGAATGCAGAGGAGATGAGGAAGGAGAGAGAGGAATGCAGAGGAGATGAGGAATGAGAGAGAGGAATGCAGAGGAGATGAGGAATGAGAGAGATGAATGCAGAGGAGATGAGGAATGAGAGAGATGAATGCAGAGGAGATGAGGAATGCAGAGGAGATGAGGAATGAGAGAGAGGAATGCAAAGGAGATGAGGAATGAGAGAGATGAATGCAGAGGAGATGAGGAATGAGAGAGAGGAGTGCAGAGGAGATGAGGAATGAGAGAGAGGAATGCAGAGGAGATGAGGAATGAGAGAGAGGAATGCAGAGGAGATGAGGAATGCAGAGGAGATAAGGAATGAGAGAGAGGAATGCAGAGGAGATGAGGAATGCAGAGGAGATGAGGAATGCAGAGGAGATGAGGAATGAGAGAGAGGAATGCAGAGGAGATGAGGAATGAGAGAGAGGAATGCAGAGGAGATGAGGAATGAGAGAGAGGAATGCAGAGGAGATGAGGAATGAGAGAGATGAATGCAGAGGAGATGAGGAATGCAGAGGAGATGAGGAATGAGAGAGAGGAATGCAGAGGAGATGAGGAATGAGAGAGAGGAATGCAGAGGAGATGAGGAATGCAGAGGAGATGAGGAATGAAACAGAGAAGGGAGTAAGAGGGAAGAAAAAGGAAGAACTTGAGAGAACTAGAGATAGGGTTGAGAGATGATGAATGAAGAGAGATGATGAAGGAGAGAAGTAGAGATAGGGTTGAGAGATGATGAATGAAGAGAGATGATGAAGGAGAGAAGTAGAGATAGGGTTGAGAGATGATGAATGAAGAGAGATGATGAAGGAGAGAAGTAGAGATAGGGTTGAGAGATGATGAATGAAGAGAGATGATGAAGGAGAGAACTAGAGATAGGGTTGAGAGATGATGAATGAAGAGAGATGATGAAGGAGAGAAGTAGAGATAGGGTTGAGAGATGATGAATGAAGAGAGATGATGAAGAAGAGAACTAGAGATAGGGTTGAGAGATGATGAATGAAGAGAGATGATGAAGGAGAGAAGTAGAGATAGGGTTGAGAGATGATGAATGAAGAGAGATGATGAAGGAGAGAACTAGAGATAGGGTTGAGAGATGATGAATGAAGAGAGATGATGAAGGAGAGAAGTAGAGATAGGGTTGAGAGATGATGAATGAAGAGAGATGATGAAGGAGAGAAGTAGAGATAGGGTTGAGAGATGATGAATGAAGAGAGATGATGAAGGAGAGAAGTAGAGATAGGGTTGAGAGATGATGAATGAAGAGAGATGATGAAGGAGAGAAGTAGAGATAGGGTTGAGAGATGATGAAGGAGAGAACTAGAGATAGGGTTGAGAGATGATGAAGGAGAGAAGTAGAGAGGGTTGAGAGATGATGAATGAAGAGAGATGATGAAGGAGAGAAGTAGAGATAGGGTTGAGAGATGATGAATGAAGAGAGATGATGAAGGAGAGAAGTAGAGATAGGGTTGAGAGATGATGAATGAAGAGAGATGATGAAGGAGAGAAGTAGAGATAGGGTTGAGAGATGATGAATGAAGAGAGATGATGAAGAAGAGAACTAGAGATAGGGTTGAGAGATGATGAATGAAGAGAGATGATGAAGGAGAGAAGTAGAGATAGGGTTGAGAGATGATGAATGAAGAGAGATGATGAAGGAGAGAACTAGAGATAGGGTTGAGAGATGATGAATGAAGAGAGATGATGAAGGAGAGAAGTAGAGATAGGGTTGAGAGATGATGAATGAAGAGAGATGATGAAGGAGAGAAGTAGAGATAGGGTTGAGAGATGATGAATGAAGAGAGATGATGAAGAAGAGAACTAGAGATAGGGTTGAGAGATGATGAATGAAGAGAGATGATGAAGGAGAGAAGTAGAGATAGGGTTGAGAGATGATGAATGAAGAGAGATGATGAAGGAGAGAACTAGAGATAGGGTTGAGAGGTGATGAATGAAGAGAGATGATGAAGGAGAGAAGTAGAGATAGGGTTGAGAGATGATGAATGAAGAGAGATGATGAAGGAGAGAACTAGAGATAGGGTTGAGAGATGATGAATGAAGAGATATGATGAAGGAGAGAAGTAGAGATAGGGTTGAGAGATGATGAATGAAGAGAGATGATGAAGGAGAGAACTAGAGATAGGGTTGAGAGATGATGAATGAAGAGAGATGATGAAGGAGAGAACTTAGAGATAGGGTTGAGAGATGATGAATGAAGAGAGATGATGAAGGAGAGAACTAGAGATAGGGTTGAGAGATGATGAAGGAGAGAACTAGAGATAGGGTTGAGAGATGATGAAGGAGAGAAGTAGAGAGGGTTGAGAGATGATGAATGAAGAGAGATGATGAAGGAGAGAAGTAGAGATAGGGTTGAGAGATGATGAATGAAGAGAGATGATGAAGGAGAGAAGTAGAGATAGGGTTGAGAGATGATGAATGAAGAGAGATGATGAAGGAGAGAAGTAGAGATAGGGTTGAGAGATGATGAATGAAGAGAGATGATGAAGAAGAGAACTAGAGATAGGGTTGAGAGATGATGAATGAAGAGAGATGATGAAGGAGAGAAGTAGAGATAGGGTTGAGAGATGATGAATGAAGAGAGATGATGAAGGAGAGAACTAGAGATAGGGTTGAGAGATGATGAATGAAGAGAGATGATGAAGGAGAGAAGTAGAGATAGGGTTGAGAGATGATGAATGAAGAGAGATGATGAAGGAGAGAAGTAGAGATAGGGTTGAGAGATGATGAATGAAGAGAGATGATGAAGGAGAGAAGTAGAGATAGGGTTGAGAGATGATGAATGAAGAGAGATGATGAAGGAGAGAAGTAGAGATAGGGTTGAGAGATGATGAATGAAGAGAGATGATGAAGAAGAGAACTAGAGATAGGGTTGAGAGATGATGAATGAAGAGAGATGATGAAGGAGAGAGGTAGAGATAGGGTTGAGAGATGATGAATGAAGAGAGATGATGAAGGAGAGAACTAGAGATAGGGTTGAGAGATGATGAAGGAAGAGAGATGATGAAGGAGAGAAGTAGAGATAGGGTTGAGAGATGATGAATGAAGAGAGATGATGAAGGAGAGAAGTAGAGATAGGGTTGAGAGATGATGAATGAAGAGAGATGATGAAGGAGAGAAGTAGAGAGGGTTGAGAGATGATGAATGAAGAGAGATAATGAAGGAGAGAACTAGAGATAGGGTTGAGAGATGATGAATGAAGAGAGATGATGAAGGAGAGAAGTAGAGATAGGGTTGAGAGATGATGAATGAAGAGAGATGATGAAGGAGAGAAGTAGAGATAGGGTTGAGAGATGATGAATGAAGAGAGATGATGAAGGAGAGAAGTAGAGAGGGTTGAGAGATAACGAATGAAAGGGATGAGGGAGATAATGAATGAAGAGAGATGATGAAGGAGAGAAGTAGAGATAGGGTTGAGAGATAATGAATGAAAGGGATGAGGAGATATAATGAATGAAGAGAGATGATGAAGGAGAGAAGTAGAGATAGGGTTGAGAGATAATGAATGAAAGGGATGGGGAGAGATAATGAATGAAGAGACATGATGGAGGAGAGAAGTAGAGATACGTTGAATGGAGTGACGCTGTGAAATGATTGGCTCTTATCTGATCTCTCCAACACAACAGCTGACACCACTCACTATACTCTGTCACACACAGAGAGAGATAGAGAGAGAGAGAGAGAGAGAGAGAGAGAGAGAGAGAGAGGAGAGAGAGAGAGAGAGAGAGAGAGAGGAGAGAGAGAGAGAGAGAGAGAGAGAGAGAGAGAGAGACATTCACCACAGCCTCTCACACCACCATTACAGACCTCCGCTGCAACCCTCAATATGGGTGAGGGATGGGAACACCATGCCTGTGTGTGTGAGTGACATTCTTAAAGCAGCGTATTAGTGCTTATCCTGGTCACCCAGGGCCGTGCAGGGTAACTCCCCATACCCTAGAGATCTCTCCCCTGTGTCCTGCCAGCATCACAGTCCCCTACAGCCTCCAATTTCAATACATTAGCATATCAAAACCCAGCTCTGGTGTTTCATTCATTCACACCGAGGCCACGCCTGCTACAGGCCACACCGCCCCTGGCTTTATACACAGCTATTCAACACAGATTCAATGCTATCTCAAAGCATGCAGTGAGTGCTAGGGGCAGAGACAGTCAATATGGCCAGAAAATGTACATAGAAACTGTAGAAAGTGCCTGTCCTATAGAAGTCCCTGGTCAGGTCAGTGAGCCGTGTCAAGGCAGTGTTACTACCAGGGAGGGTGAGGAAGGGAGGGAGAGCAGGACAGAGAGTCTATTGGGTGACTGTAGGATCCTGCTTTGTCATCTGGAAGACGAGAGAGGATAGTTTGCTCTGCTGCGAATCTCGGCTTGTCCGTGAAGAATGACACGCACACACACACACGCACGCACGCACGCACGCACGCACGCACGCACGCACACACACACACACACACACACACACACACACACACACACACACACACACACAGAGCGTATTGACAGAGAGCTGACGGGCCATCAGAGTACTGGGTTTGTCCTTTCTAATTAGAGAGAAAGCGAGAGATGCTGTTTTTCTCCCTCCTCTCCTGTTAAAGAGGTGAAGGCTGTCTGAGGGTATCGACAGACGGCTGATGGGACACACACACACACACACACATACACACATTCACACTCACACACTAACAGTCGGGCTGAGTTTGATTTCATTAGAAGTAGAGTTTGTCCATTGGGCTGTGAATGATGAACAGATATTCACCCACAACATCTCTCATCAGATACCTGATGACCAGAGTAGATCACTTTCATATGTAGCTATACAAGTCAACACCTGATGACCAGAGTAGATCACTTTCATATGTAGCTATACAAGTCAACACCTGATGACCAGAGTAGATCACTTTCATATGTAGCTATACAAGTCAACACCTGATGACCAGAGTAGATCACTTTCATATGTAGCTATACAAGTCAACACCTGATGACCAGAGTAGATCACTTTCATATGTAGCTATACAAGTCAACACCTGATGACCAGAGTAGATCACTTTCATATGTAGCTATACAAGTCAACACCTGATGACCAGAGTAGATCACTTTCATATGTAGCTATACAAGTCAACACCTGATGACCAGAGTAGATCACTTTCATATGTAGCTATACAAGTCAACACCTGATGGCCAGAGTAGATCACTTTCATGTATATCATTCCTGGAAGACGAAAATGCACATTGCACAAGCCATGCGCTTTTAACGTTTTACTGCAGTGGGGTAGATCCGGGTCACAGTGTTTCTTTGTGGTCTTAAACAAATCTACTTTGAAACAAAAATATACACCTCACACACTCATGGCTATGAGCTTCAACAAAGCTTAAAGAAGACCCGGCACCATGTCAGATATAGAGCTGAAATGTATTCCATTTTGAGTTTGCATCCCAATATTACACTTTATTCACATCACAGAAGTCTGAAATATAACAACACTGTTTGACATAGAAACACCGGATTCCCCCGGTTGTCACGTATGCTCCCTCTCCAGCCTCTAGGTCATCAGGCTGCTGATTATCCCACACACCTGTCACCATCGTCATGCACACCAGCACCTCATGACACTCACCTGGACTCCATCACATCCTTGATTATCTTCCCTATATCTGTCACTCCTCTTGGTTCTTTCCTCAGGTGTTATTGACTCTGTTTTCATGTCGGTGCATTGTTTGTGTGTGTTGTTTGTGTGTGTTGTTTGTGTTTTGTGTTCATTGTTTCTTTTATTTATTAAAACACTCACTCCCTGAACTTGCTTCCTGACTCTCAACACGCTCGTTACACCGGTACATTTCATTGGTTTTTGGCCTGCTGTATCTTGGACCCTGTAGTCGTCACATTGTTTCCGACACATTAATCAGAATCCCACATTTCTTACCTTTCAAACAGTACTAAGCATGTGTTTGATTGACTTATAGTTTTGAAACCAAAATGTACTTTATGAGGGTATATATAGAATATTATGTGTTGTTTAGAAAATGGCACCAGAGCGGGTCAGAGTTTAACAGGATATACCCTCATATCAACCACAAATACAGAACCGTAGGAGCATTGAACGCAATGGTGACAGTTACAATAGAGTTGATAGAGAACCATAGAGAGGAATAGAGAATAATAGAGAGGAATAGAGAACAACAGAGAGGAATAGAGAATAATAAAGAGGAATAGAGAACAACAGAGAGGAATAGAGAACAACAGAGAGCAATAGAGAACAATAGAGAGGAATAGAGAACAACAGAGAGGAATAGAGTAGAGAACAACAGAGAGGAATAGAGAACAACAGAGAGGAATAGAGAGTTATGGAGAGGAATAGAGGACACTAGAGAAAAATATAGAACAATAGAGAGGAATAGAAAACAATAGAGATGAATAGAGTTGATAGATGAGAACAATAGAGAGGAATAGAGTTGATAGAAAACAATAGAGAAGAATAGACGGGAATAGAGAACAATAGAGATGAATATAGTTGATAGAGAATAATAGAGAACAATATATGTGAATAGAGAGAAATAGAGAACAATAAAGAGGAATAGAGTGGAATAGAGAACAATAGATATGAATAAAGAGGAATAGAGAACACTAGAGAACAATAGATATGAATAGAGAGGAACAGAGAACAATAGAGAACAATAGAGAACAATAGAGAACAATAGATATGAATAAAGAGAAATAGAGAACAATATGAATAGAGAACAATAGAGAACAATAGAGAACAATAGAGAACAATAGAGAACAATATATATTAATAAAGAGGAATAGATAACAATAGAGACCAATAGATATTAATAAAGAGGAATAGAGAACAATAGAGAACAATAGATATTAATAAAGAGGAATAGATAACAATAGAGACCAATAGATATTAATAAAGAGGAATAGAGAACAATAGAGAACAATATATATGAATAAAGGGGAATAGATAACAATAGAGAACAATATATATGAATAAAGGGGAATAGAGAACAATAGAGAACAATATATATGAATAAAGGGGAATAGAGAACAATAGAGAACAATAGAGAACAATAGAGAACAATAGAGAACAATAGAGACCAATAGATATGAATAGAGAGGAATAGATAACAATAGAGACCAATAGATATGAATATAGAGGAATAGAGAACAATAGAGACCAATAGATATTAATAAAGAGGAATAGAGAACAATAGAGAACAATATATATGAATAGAGAGGGATAGAGTTGATAGAGAACAATAGGGAACAATAGGTCTGAATAAAGAGGAATAGGGAACAATAGATGTGAATAGAGAGGAATAGAGAACAATAGAGAGGAATATAGTTGATAGAGAACAATAGAGAACACTAGATATGAATAGAGAGGAAAAGAGTAGCCGTGGCCAGTCTCTCCCACACACACAGTGTAAGCAGTAGTGTTAGTGATAGAATAAGAGCTAAGCAGGTCTCTACTCTCCCACACAGTATAGATCAGTGTCCTGACTCTCTCATTGTCTCTGAACAGCAGAAATACATGTATGATGAATGACACAGACACACAGATACTTTAGATGGTCTCTACACTCCCACACAGTATAGATCAGTGTCCTGACTCTCTCATTGTCTCTGAACAGCAGAAATACATGTATGATGAACACAACACAGTCTCACCGTTATAAAATCTAACACACTCATCGTCTCTTCTCTCCAGCATCTAACACACTCATCCTCTCCTCTCTCCAGCATCTAACACACTCATCCTCTCCTCTCTCCAGCATCTAACACACTCATCGTCTCTTCTCTCCAGCATCTAACACACTCATCCTCTCCTCTCTCCAGCATCTAACACACTCATCCTCTCCTCTCTCCAGCATCTAACACACTCATCCTCTCTTCTCTCCAGCATCTAACACACTCATTCTCTCCTCTCTCCAGCATCTAACACACTCATCCTCTCCTCTCTCCAGCATCTAACACACTCATCCTCTCCTCTCTCCAGCATCTAACACACTCATCCTCTCCTCTCTCCAGCATCTAACACACTCATCGTCTCCTCTCTCCAGCATCTAACACACTCATCGTCTCCTCTCTCCAGCATCTAACACACTCATCCTCTCCTCTCTCCAGCATCTAACACACTCATCCTCTCCTCTCTCCAGCATCTAACACACTCATCCTCTCCTCTCTCCAGCATCTAACACACTCATCCTCTCCTCTCTCCAGCATCTAACACACTCATCCTCTCCTCTCTCCAGCATCTAACACACTCATCCTCTCCTCTCTCCAGCATCTAACACACTCATCCTCTCCTCTCTCCAGCATCTAACACACTCATCCTCTCCTCTCTCCAGCATCTAACACACTCATCCTCTCCTCTCTCCAGCATCTAACACACTCATCCTCTCTTCTCTCCAGCATCTAACACACTCATCCTCTCCTCTCTCCAGCATCTAACACGCTCATCCTCTCCTCTCTCCAGCATCTAACACACTCATCCTCTCCTCTCTCCAGCATCTAACACACTCATCCTCTCCTCTCTCCAGCATCTAACTCACTCATCCTCTCCTCTCTCCAGCATCTAACTCACTCATCCTCTCCTCTCTCCAGCATCTAACACACTCATCCTCTCCTCTCTCCAGCATCTAACTCACTCATCCTCTCCTCTCTCCAGCATCTAACTCACTCATCCTCTCTTCTCTCCAGCATCTAACTCACTCATCCTCTCCTCTCTCCAGCATCTAACACACTCATCCTCTCCTCTCTCCAGCATCTAACACACTCATCCTCTCCTCTCTCCAGCATCTAACACACTCATCCTCTCCTCTCTCCAGCATCTAATAGCAGCAGTATTGGTATTCACAACACCCACACACAGACTGCTCAGGATTTGGAGGATTTACACACACACCAGTACAGATACACACACACCGGTATAGATACACACACACACACACCGGTACAGATACACACACACACCGGTACAGATACACACACACCGGTATAGATACACACACACACACACCGGTACAGATACACACACACACCGGTACAGATACACACACCGGTATAGATACACACACACACACACCGGTACAGATACACACACACCGGTACAGATACACACACACACCGGTACAGATACACACACACACCGGTACAGATACACACACACACCGGTACAGATACACACACACCGGTACAGATACACACACACACCGGTACAGATACACACACACACCGGTACAGATACACACACACACCCACACACACACCGGTACAGATACACACATCGGTACAGATACACACACACCAGTACAGATACACACACCGGTACAGATACACACACACCAGTACAGATACACACACCGGTACAGATACACACACACCAGTACAGATACACACACCGGTACAGATACACACAGACCAGTACAGATACACACACCGGTACAGATACACACACACCAGTACAGATACACACACCGGTACAGATACACACACACCGGTACAGATACACACACACCGGTACAGATGCACACACACCGGTACAGATACACACACACCGGTACAGATACACACACACCGGTACAGGTACACACACCGGTACACACACCAGTACACACCAGTACACACATACACACACTGGTACACATACAGCTTGTTCACTCACACACACCTACTCAAATACAAAACCTACTCTCATGTCTGCATGATTTGCCCACTAAAGAGGCCGAGACTGATCAAGACATGGGGATGTAAAAACGAGTAGAGAGGATTGTTCATCTCTCACTCAGAAGGGTGGTGAAGAGGAGGAAGAGGGAGAGGAGGAGGATGATAGATGAAGAGCAGAGGATGAAAAGGTATTGCCTTATAATACAAGACAACTGATCCACTAATACTGAGGGAAATGGAAAGAAAAACAGGAGATAAGGGGAGAAGGGAAGGTGAAGGATGTAAGGAGTCAGGAACATAAGAACCAGAAATAAAAGAGAGATGGGAGAGGGGAAGGTGAAGGTGAAGGTGAAGGATGTAAGGAGTCAGGAACATAAGAACCAGAAATAAAAGAGAGATGGGAGAGGGGAAGGTGAAGGTGAAGGATGTAAGGAGTCAGGAACATAAGAACCAGAAATAAAAGAGAGATGGGAGAGGGGAAGGTGAAGGATGTAAGGAGTCAGGGACATAAGAACCAGAAATAAAAGAGAGAGAAGAGAGGGGAAGGTGAAGGTGAAGGATGTAAGGAGTCAGGGACATAAGAACCAGAAATAAAAGATAGAGAAGAGAGGGGAAGGTGAAGGTGAAGGATGTAAGGAGTCAGGGACATAAGAACCAGAAATAAAAGATAGAGAAGAGAGGGGAAGGTGAAGGTGAAGGATGTAGGAGTCAGGGACATAAGAACCAGAAATAAAAGAGAGATGGGAGAGGGGAAGGTGAAGTTGAAGGATGTAAGGAGTCAGGGACATAAGAACCAGAAATAAAAGATAGAGAAGAGAGGGGAAGGTGAAGGATGAAAGGAGTCAGGGACACAAGAACCAGAAATAAAAGAGAGAGTGGAGAGGGGAAGGTGAAGGATGTAAGGAGTCAGGGACCAAAGAACCAGAAATAAAGGAGAGAGGGAGAGGGGAAGGTGAAGGATGTAAGGAGTAAGGAACATAAGAACCAGAAATAAAGAGAGAGGGAGAGGGGAAGGTGAAGGATGTAAGGAGTCAGGGACATAAGAACCAGAAATAAGAGAGAGAGAGGAGAGGGGAAGGTGAAGGATGTAAGGAGTCAGGGACCAAAGAACCAGAAATAAAGGAGAGAGGGAGAGGGGAAGGATCTAAGGAGTCAGGGACATAAGAACCAGAAATAAAGGACAGAGGGAGAGGGGAAGGTGAAGGATGTAAGGAGTCAGGGACATAAGAACCAGGAATAAAAGAGAGAGTGGAGAGGGGAAGGTGAAGGATGTAAGGAGTCAGGGACATAAGAACCAGAAATAAAAGAGAGATTGGAGAGGGGAAGGTGAAGGATGTAAGGAGTCAGGAACATAAGAACCAGAAAAGAAGGAAGATGGGAGAGGGGAAGGTGAAGGATGTAAGGAGTCAGGGACATAAGAACCAGAAATAAAGGAGAGATGGAGAGGGGAAGGTGAAGGATGTAAGGAGACAGGGACATAAGAACCAAAAAATAAAGAGAGATGGGAGAGGTGAAGGATGTAAGGAGTCAGGGACATAAGAACCAGAAATAAAAGAGAGATGGGAGAGGGGAAGGTGAAGGTGAAGGATGTAAGGAGTCAGGAACATAAGAACCAGAAATTAAAGAGAGAGTGGAGAGGGGAAGGTGAAGGATGTAAGGAGTCAGGGATATAAGAACCAGAAATAAAAGAGAGAGTGGAGAGGGGAAGGTGAAGGATGTAAGGAGTCAGGGACATAAGAACCAGAAATAAAAGAGAGAGGGGAGAGGTGAAGGTGAAGGATGTAAGGAGTCAGGGACATAAGAACCAGAAATAAAAGAGAGAGTGGAGAGGGGAAGGTGAAGGATGTAAGGAGTCAGGGACATAAGAACCAGAAATAAAAGAGAGAGTGGAGAGGGGAAGGTGAAGGATGTAAGGAGTCAGAGACATAAGAACCAGAAATAAAAGAGAGAGAGGAGAGGGGAAGGTGAAGGATGGAAGGAGTCAGGGACATAAGAACCAGAAATAAAAGAGAGATGGGAGAGGGGATGGTGAAGGATGTAAGGAGTCAGGGACATAAGAACCAGAAATAAAAGAGAGAGTGGAGAGGGGAAGGTGAAGGTGAAGGTGAAGGATGTAAGGAGTCAGGAACATAAGAACCAGAAATAAAAGAGAGATGGGAGAGGGGAAGGTGAAGGTGAAGGATGTAAGGAGTCAGGGACATAAGAACCAGAAATAAAAGATAGAGAAGAGAGGGGAAGGATGTAAGGAGTCAGGGACATAAGAACCAGAAATAAAAGATAGAGAAGAGAGGGGAAGGGAAGGTGAAGGTGAAGGATGTAAGGAGTCAGGGACATAAGCACCAGAAATAAAAGAGAGATGGGAGAGGGGAAGGTGAAGGTGAAGGATGTAAGGAGTCAGGGACATAAGAACAAGAAATAAAAGAAAGAGAAGAGAGGGGAAGGTGAAGGATGAAAGGAGTCAGCGACACAAGAACCAGAAATAAAAGAGAGAGTGGAGAGGGGAAGGTGAAGGATGTAAGGAGTCAGGGACATAAGAACCAGAAATAAAAGAGAGATGGGAGAGGGGAAGGTGAAGGATGTAAGGAGTCAGGGACCAAAGAACCAGAAATAAAGGAGAGAGGGAGAGGGGAAGGTGAAGGATGTAAGGAGTCAGGAACATAAGAACCAGAAATAAAAGAGAGAGGGAGAGGGGAAGGATGTAAGGAGTCAGGGACATAAGAACCAGAAATAAGAGAGAGAGAGGAGAGGGGAAGGTGAAGGATGTTTGGAGTCAGGGACATAAGAACCAGAAATAAAGGAGAGAGGGAGAGGGGAAGGTGAAGGATGTAAGGAGTCAGGGACATAAGAACCAGAAATAAAAGAGAGAGAAGAGAGGGGAAGGTGAAGGTGAAGGATGTAAGGAGTCAGGGACATAAGAACCAGAAATAAAAGATAGAGAAGAGAGGGGAAGGTAAAGGTGAAGGATGTAAGGAGTCAGGGACATAAGAACCAGAAATAAAAGATAGAGAAGAGAGGGGAAGGTGAAGGTGAAGGATGTAAGGAGTCAGGGACATAAGAACCAGAAATAAAAGAGAGATGGGAGAGGGGAAGGTGAAGGTGAAGGATGTAAGGAGTCAGGGACATAAGAACCAGAAATAAAAGATAGAGAAGAGAGGGGAAGGTGAAGGATGAAAGGAGTCAGGGACACAAGAACCAGAAATAAAAGAGAGAGTGGAGAAGGGAAGGTGAAGGATGTAAGGAGTCATGGACCAAAGAACCAGAAATAAGGAGAGAGGGAGAGGGGAAGGTGAAGGATGTAAGGAGTCAGGAACATAAGAACCAGAAATAAAAGAGAGAGGGAGAGGGGAAGGTGAAGGATGTAAGGAGTCAGGGACATAAGAACCAGAAATAAGAGAGAGAGAGGAGAGGGGAAGGTGAAGGATGTAAGGAGTCAGGGACCAAAGAACCAGAAATAAAGGAGAGAGGGAGAGGGGAAGGATCTAAGGAGTCAGGGACACAAGAACCAGAAATAAAAGGGAGAGTGGAGAGGGGAAGGTGAAGGATGTAAGGAGTCAGGGACATAAGAACCAGAAATAAAAGAGAGATGGGAGAGGGGAAGGTGTAGGATGTAAGGAGTCAGGGACCAAAGAACCAGAAATAAAGGAGAGAGGGAGAGGGGAAGGTGAAGGATGTAAGGAGTCAGGAACATAAGAACCAGAAATAAAAGAGAGAGGGAGAGGTGAAGGATGTAAGGAGTCAGGGACATAAGAACCAGAAATAAAAGAGAGAGTGGAGAGGGGAAGGTGAAGGATGTAAGGAGTCAGGGACATAAGAACCAGAAATAAAAGAGAGAGGGGAGAGGTGAAGGTGAAGGATGTAAGGAGTCAGGGACATAAGAACCAGAAATAAAAGAGAGAGTGGAGAGGGGAAGGTGAAGGATGTAAGGAGTCAGGGACATAAGAACCAGAAATAAAAGAGAGAGTGGAGAGGGGAAGGTGAAGGATGTAAGGAGTCAGAGACATAAGAACCAGAAATAAAAGAGAGAGAGGAGAGGGGAAGGTGAAGGATGGAAGGAGTCAGGGACATAAGAACCAGAAATAAAAGAGAGATGGGAGAGGGGATGGTGAAGGATGTAAGGAGTCAGGGACATAAGAACCAGAAATAAAAGAGAGAGTGGAGAGGGGAAGGTGAAGGTGAAGGTGAAGGATGTAAGGAGTCAGGAACATAAGAACCAGAAATTAAAGAGAGATGGGAGAGGGGAAGGTGAAGGTGAAGGATGTAAGGAGTCAGGGACATAAGAACCAGAAATAAAAGATAGAGAAGAGAGGGGAAGGATGTAAGGAGTCAGGGACATAAGAACCAGAAATAAAAGATAGAGAAGAGAGGGGAAGGGAAGGTGAAGGTGAAGGATGTAAGGAGTCAGGGACATAAGCACCAGAAATAAAAGAGAGATGGGAGAGGGGAAGGTGAAGGTGAAGGTGAAGGATGTAAGGAGTCAGGGACATAAGAACAAGAAATAAAAGATAGAGAAGAGAGGGGAAGGTGAAGGATGAAAGGAGTCAGGGACACAAGAACCAGAAATAAAAGAGAGAGTGGAGAGGGGAAGGTGAAGGATGTAAGGAGTCAGGGACATAAGAACCAGAAATAAAAGAGAGATGGGAGAGGGGAAGGTGAAGGATGTAAGGAGTCAGGGACCAAAGAACCAGAAATAAAGGAGAGAGGGAGAGGGGAAGGTGAAGGATGTAAGGAGTCAGGAACATAAGAACCAGAAATAAAAGAGAGAGGGAGAGGGGAAGGATGTAAGGAGTCAGGGACATAAGAACCAGAAATAAGAGAGAGAGAGGAGAGGGGAAGGTGAAGGATGTTTGGAGTCAGGGACATAAGAACCAGAAATAAAGGAGAGAGGGAGAGGGGAAGGTGAAGGATGTAAGGAGTCAGGGACATAAGAACCAGAAATAAAAGAGAGAGAAGAGAGGGGAAGGTGAAGGTGAAGGATGTAAGGAGTCAGGGACATAAGAACCAGAAATAAAAGATAGAGAAGAGAGGGGAAGGTAAAGGTGAAGGATGTAAGGAGTCAGGGACATAAGAACCAGAAATAAAAGATAGAGAAGAGAGGGGAAGGTGAAGGTGAAGGATGTAAGGAGTCAGGGACATAAGAACCAGAAATAGAAGAGAGATGGGAGAGGGGAAGGTGAAGGTGAAGGATGTAAGGAGTCAGGGACATAAGAACCAGAAATAAAAGATAGAGAAGAGAGGGGAAGGTGTAGGATGAAAGGAGTCAGGGACACAAGAACCAGAAATAAAAGAGAGAGTGGAGAAGGGAAGGTGAAGGATGTAAGGAGTCAGGGACCAAAGAACCAGAAATAAAGGAGAGAGGGAGAGGGGAAGGTGAAGGATGTAAGGAGTCAGGAACATAAGAACCAGAAATAAAAGAGAGAGGGAGAGGGGAAGGTGAAGGATGTAAGGAGTCAGGGACATAAGAACCAGAAATAAGAGAGAGAGAGGAGAGGGGAAGGTGAAGGATGTAAGGAGTCAGGGACCAAAGAACCAGAAATAAAGGAGAGAGGGAGAGGGGAAGGATCTAAGGAGTCAGGGACACAAGAACCAGAAATAAAAGAGAGAGTGGAGAGGGGAAGGTGAAGGATGTAAGGAGTCAGGGACATAAGAACCAGAAATAAAAGAGAGATGGGAGAGGGGAAGGTGTAGGATGTAAGGAGTCAGGGACCAAAGAACCAGAAATAAAGGAGAGAGGGAGAGGGGAAGGTGAAGGATGTAAGGAGTCAGGAACATAAGAACCAGAAATAAAAGAGAGAGGGAGAGGGGAAGGATGTAAGGAGTCAGGGACATAAGAACCAGAAATAAGAGAGAGAGAGGAGAGGGGAAGGTGAAGGATGTATGGAGTCAGGGACATAAGAACCAGAAATAAAGGACAGAGGGAGAGGGGAAGGTAAAGGATGTAAGGAGTCAGGGACATAAGAACCAGGAATAAAAGAGAGAGTGGAGAGGGGAAGGTGAAGGATGTAAGGAGTCAGGGACATAAGAACCAGAAATAAAAGAGAGATTGGAGAGGGGAAGGTGAAGGATGTAAGGAGTCAGGAACATAAGAACCAGAAAAGAAGGAAGATGGGAGAGGGGAAGGTGAAGGATGTAAGGAGTCAGGGACATAAGAGCCAGAAAAAAAGAGAGATGGGAGAGGGGAAGGATGTAAGGAGTCAGGAACATAAGAGCCAGAAATAAAAGAGAGAGTTGAGAGGGGAAGGTGAAGGATGTAAGGAGTCAGGGACCTAAGAACCAGAAATAAAGGAGAGATGGAGAGGGGAAGGTGAAGGATGTAAAGGAGACAGGGACATAAGAACCAAAAAATAAAGAGAGATGGGAGAGGTGAAGGATGTAAGGAGTCAGGGACATAAGAACCAGAAATAAAAGAGAGATGGGAGAGGGGAAGGTGAAGGTGAAGGATGTAAGGAGTCAGGAACATAAGAACCAGAAATTAAAGAGAGAGTGGAGAGGGGAAGGTGAAGGATGTAAGGAGTCAGGGACATAAGAACCAGAAATAAAAGAGAGAGTGGAGAGGGGAAGGTGAAGGATGTAAGGAGTCAGGGACATAAGAACCAGAAATAAAAGAGAGAGAGGAGAGGGGATGGTGAAGGATGTAAGGAGTCAGGGACATAAGAACCAGAAATAAAAGAGAGAGTGGAGAGGGGAAGGTGAAGGATGTAAGGAGTCAGGGACATAAGAACCAGAAATAAAAGAGAGAGGGGAGAGGTGAAGGTGAAGGATGTAAGGAGTCAGGGACATAAGAACCAGAAATAAAAGAGAGAGTGGAGAGGGGAAGGTGAAGGATGTAAGGAGTCAGGGACATAAGAACCAGAAATAAAAGAGAGAGGGGAGAGGTGAAGGTGAAGGATGTAAGGAGTCAGGGACATAAGAACCAGAAATAGAAGAGAGAGTGGAGAGGGGAAGGTGAAGGATTTAAGGAGTCAGGGACATAAGAACCAGAAATAAAAGAGAGAGTGGAGAGGGGAAGGTGAAGGATGTAAGGAGTCTGAGACATAAGAACCAGAAATAAAAGAGAGATGGGAGAGGGGAAGGTGAAGGTGAAGGATGTAAGGAGTCAGGGACATAAGAACAAGAAATAAAAGATAGAGAAGAGAGGGGATGGTGAAGGATGTAAGGAGTCAGGGACATAAGAACCAGAAATAAAAGAG
Organism: Oncorhynchus kisutch; assembly: GCF_002021735.2. Taxonomy (NCBI): domain Eukaryota; kingdom Metazoa; phylum Chordata; class Actinopteri; order Salmoniformes; family Salmonidae; genus Oncorhynchus; species Oncorhynchus kisutch. The sequence continues at coordinate 2,838,593 of NC_034175.2, read as the reverse complement.
AGAGTGGAGAGGGGAAGGTGAAGGTGAAGGTGAAGGATGTATGGAGTCAGGAACATAAGAACCAGAAATAAAAGAGAGATGGGAGAGGGGAAGGTGAAGGTGAAGGATGTAAGGAGTCAGGGACATAAGAACCAGAAATAAAAGATAGAGAAGAGAGGGGAAGGTGAAGGTGAAGGATGTAAGGAGTCAGGGACATAAGAACCAGAAATAAAAGATAGAGAAGAGAGGGGAAGGTGAAGGTGAAGGTGAAGGATGTAAGGAGTCAGGGACATAAGAACCAGAAATAAAATAGAGATGGGAGAGGGGAAGGTGAAGGTGAAGGATGTAAGGAGTCAGGGACATAAGAACCAGAAATAAAAGATAGAGAAGAGAGGGGAAGGTGAAGGATGAAAGGAGTCAGGGACACAAGAACCAGAAATAAAAGAGAGAGTGGAGAGGGGAAGGTGAAGGATGTAAGGAGTCAGGAACATAAGAACCAGAAATAAAAGAGAGAGGGAGAGGGGAAGGATGGTAAGGAGTCAGGGACATAAGAACCAGAAATAAGAGAGAGAGAGGAGAGGGGAAGGTGAAGGATGTATGGAGTCAGGGACATAAGAACCAGAAATAAAGGAGAGAGGGAGAGGGGAAGGTGAAGGATGTAAGGAGTCAGGGACATAAGAACCAGAAATAAAAGAGAGAGAAGAGAGGGGAAGGTGAAGGTGAAGGATGTAAGGAGTCAGGGACATAAGAACCAGAAATAAAAGATAGAGAAGAGAGGGGAAGGTGAAGGTGAAGGATGTAAGGAGTCAGGGACATAAGAACCAGAAATAAAAGATAGAGAAGAGAGGGGAAGGTGAAGGTGAAGGATGTAAGGAGTCAGGGACATAAGAACCAGAAATAAAAGAGAGATGGGAGAGGGGAAGGTGAAGGTGAAGGATGTAAGGAGTCAGGGACATAAGAACCAGAAATAAAAGATAGAGAAGAGAGGGGAAGGTAAAGGTGAAGGATGTAAGGAGTCAGGGACATAAGAACCAGAAATAAAAGATAGAGAAGAGAGGGGAAGGTGAAGGTGAAGGATGTAAGGAGTCAGGGACATAAGAACCAGAAATAGAAGAGAGATGGGAGAGGGGAAGGTGAAGGTGAAGGATGTAAGGAGTCAGGGACATAAGAACCAGAAATAAAAGATAGAGAAGAGAGGGAAGGTGTAGGATGAAAGGAGTCAGGGACACAAGAACCAGAAATAAAAGAGAGAGTGGAGAAGGGAAGGTGAAGGATGTAAGGAGTCAGGGACCAAAGAACCAGAAATAAAGGAGAGAGGGAGAGGGGAAGGTGAAGGATGTAAGGAGTCAGGAACATAAGAACCAGAAATAAAAGAGAGAGGGAGAGGGGAAGGTGAAGGATGTAAGGAGTCAGGGACATAAGAACCAGAAATAAGAGAGAGAGAGGAGAGGGGAAGGTGAAGGATGTAAGGAGTCAGGGACCAAAGAACCAGAAATAAAGGAGAGAGGGAGAGGGGAAGGATCTAAGGAGTCAGGGACACAAGAACCAGAAATAAAAGAGAGAGTGGAGAGGGGAAGGTGAAGGATGTAAGGAGTCAGGGACATAAGAACCAGAAATAAAAGAGAGATGGGAGAGGGGAAGGTGTAGGATGTAAGGAGTCAGGGACCAAAGAACCAGAAATAAAGGAGAGAGGGAGAGGGGAAGGTGAAGGATGTAAGGAGTCAGGAACATAAGAACCAGAAATAAAAGAGAGAGGGAGAGGGGAAGGATGTAAGGAGTCAGGGACATAAGAACCAGAAATAAGAGAGAGAGAGGAGAGGGGAAGGTGAAGGATGTATGGAGTCAGGGACATAAGAACCAGAAATAAAGGACAGAGGGAGAGGGGAAGGTAAAGGATGTAAGGAGTCAGGGACATAAGAACCAGGAATAAAAGAGAGAGTGGAGAGGGGAAGGTGAAGGATGTAAGGAGTCAGGGACATAAGAACCAGAAATAAAAGAGAGATTGGAGAGGGGAAGGTGAAGGATGTAAGGAGTCAGGAACATAAGAACCAGAAAAGAAGGAAGATGGGAGAGGGGAAGGTGAAGGATGTAAGGAGTCAGGGACATAAGAGCCAGAAAAAAAGAGAGATGGGAGAGGGGAAGGATGTAAGGAGTCAGGAACATAAGAGCCAGAAATAAAAGAGAGAGTTGAGAGGGGAAGGTGAAGGATGTAAGGAGTCAGGGACCTAAGAACCAGAAATAAAGGAGAGATGGAGAGGGGAAGGTGAAGGATGTAAAGGAGACAGGGACATAAGAACCAAAAAATAAAGAGAGATGGGAGAGGTGAAGGATGTAAGGAGTCAGGGACATAAGAACCAGAAATAAAAGAGAGATGGGAGAGGGGAAGGTGAAGGTGAAGGATGTAAGGAGTCAGGAACATAAGAACCAGAAATTAAAGAGAGAGTGGAGAGGGGAAGGTGAAGGATGTAAGGAGTCAGGGACATAAGAACCAGAAATAAAAGAGAGAGTGGAGAGGGGAAGGTGAAGGATGTAAGGAGTCAGGGACATAAGAACCAGAAATAAAAGAGAGAGAGGAGAGGGGATGGTGAAGGATGTAAGGAGTCAGGGACATAAGAACCAGAAATAAAAGAGAGAGTGGAGAGGGGAAGGTGAAGGATGTAAGGAGTCAGGGACATAAGAACCAGAAATAAAAGAGAGAGGGGAGAGGTGAAGGTGAAGGATGTAAGGAGTCAGGGACATAAGAACCAGAAATAAAAGAGAGAGTGGAGAGGGGAAGGTGAAGGATGTAAGGAGTCAGGGACATAAGAACCAGAAATAAAAGAGAGAGGGGAGAGGTGAAGGTGAAGGATGTAAGGAGTCAGGGACATAAGAACCAGAAATAGAAGAGAGAGTGGAGAGGGGAAGGTGAAGGATGTAAGGAGTCAGGGACATAAGAACCAGAAATAAAAGAGAGAGTGGAGAGGGGAAGGTGAAGGATGTAAGGAGTCTGAGACATAAGAACCAGAAATAAAAGAGAGATGGGAGAGGGGAAGGTGAAGGTGAAGGATGTAAGGAGTCAGGGACATAAGAACAAGAAATAAAAGATAGAGAAGAGAGGGGATGGTGAAGGATGTAAGGAGTCAGGGACATAAGAACCAGAAATAAAAGAGAGAGTGGAGAGGGGAAGGTGAAGGTGAAGGTGAAGGATGTATGGAGTCAGGAACATAAGAACCAGAAATAAAAGAGAGATGGGAGAGGGGAAGGTGAAGGTGAAGGATGTAAGGAGTCAGGGACATAAGAACCAGAAATAAAAGATAGAGAAGAGAGGGGAAGGTGAAGGTGAAGGATGTAAGGAGTCAGGGACATAAGAACCAGAAATAAAAGATAGAGAAGAGAGGGGAAGGTGAAGGTGAAGGTGAAGGATGTAAGGAGTCAGGGACATAAGAACCAGAAATAAAATAGAGATGGGAGAGGGGAAGGTGAAGGTGAAGGATGTAAGGAGTCAGGGACATAAGAACCAGAAATAAAAGATAGAGAAGAGAGGGGAAGGTGAAGGATGAAAGGAGTCAGGGACACAAGAACCAGAAATAAAAGAGAGAGTGGAGAGGGGAAGGTGAAGGATGTAAGGAGTCAGGAACATAAGAACCAGAAATAAAAGAGAGAGGGAGAGGGGAAGGATGGTAAGGAGTCAGGGACATAAGAACCAGAAATAAGAGAGAGAGAGGAGAGGGGAAGGTGAAGGATGTATGGAGTCAGGGACATAAGAACCAGAAATAAAGGAGAGAGGGAGAGGGGAAGGTGAAGGATGTAAGGAGTCAGGGACATAAGAACCAGAAATAAAAGAGAGAGAAGAGAGGGGAAGGTGAAGGTGAAGGATGTAAGGAGTCAGGGACATAAGAACCAGAAATAAAAGATAGAGAAGAGAGGGGAAGGTGAAGGTGAAGGATGTAAGGAGTCAGGGACATAAGAACCAGAAATAAAAGATAGAGAAGAGAGGGGAAGGTGAAGGTGAAGGATGTAAGGAGTCAGGGACATAAGAACCAGAAATAAAAGAGAGATGGGAGAGGGGAAGGTGAAGGTGAAGGATGTAAGGAGTCAGGGACATAAGAACCAGAAATAAAAGATAGAGAAGAGAGGGGAAGGTGAAGGATGAAAGGAGTCAGGGACACAAGAACCAGAAATAAAAGAGAGAGTGGAGAGGGGAAGGTGAAGGATGTAAGGAGTCAGGGACCAAAGAACCAGAAATAAAGGAGAGAGGGAGAGGGGAAGGTGAAGGATGTAAGGAGTCAGGAACATAAGAACCAGAAATAAAAGTGAGAGGAAATGGGAAGGTGAAGGATGTAAGGAGTCAGGGACATAAGAACCAGAAATAAGAGAGAGAGAGAGAGGAGAGGGGAAGGTGAAGGATATAAGGAGTCAGGGACATAAGAACCAGAAATAAAAGAGAGAGTGGAGAGGGGAAGGTGAAGGATGTAAGGAGTCAGGGACATAAGAACCAGAAATAAAAGAGTGAGTGGAGAGGGGATGGTGAAGGATGTAAGGAGTCAGGGACATAAGAACCAGAAATAAAAGAGAGAGTGGAGAGGGGATGGTGAAGGATGTAAGGAGTCAGGGACCAAAGAACCAGAAATAAAGGAGAGAGGGAGAGGGGAAGCTGAAGGATGTAAGGAGTCAGGAACATAAGAACCAGAAATAAAAGAGAGAGGGAGAGGGGAAGGATGGTAAGGAGTCAGGGACATAAGAACCAGAAATAAGAGAGAGAGAGGAGAGGGGAAGGTGAAGGATGTATGGAGTCAGGGACATAAGAACCAGAAATAAAGGAGAGAGGGAGAGGGGAAGGTGAAGGATGTAAGGAGTCAGGGACATAAGAACCAGAAATAAAGAGAGAGAAGAGAGGGGAAGGTGAAGGTGAAGGATGTAAGGAGTCAGGGACATAAGAACCAGAAATAAAAGATAGAGAAGAGAGGGGAAGGTGAAGGTGAAGGATGTAAGGAGTCCGGGACATAAGAACCAGAAATAAAAGATAGAGAAGAGAGGGGAAGGTGAAGGTGAAGGATGTAAGGAGTCAGGGACATAAGAACCAGAAATAAAAGAGAGATGGGAGAGGGGAAGGTGAAGGTGAAGGATGTAAGGAGTCAGGGACATAAGAACCAGAAATAAAAGATAGAGAAGAGAGGGGAAGGTGAAGGATGAAAGGAGTCAGGGACACAAGAACCAGAAATAAAAGAGAGAGTGGAGAGGGGAAGGTGAAGGATGTAAGGAGTCAGGGACCAAAGAA
>NC_034175.2:2820857-2825857 GCF_002021735.2 Oncorhynchus kisutch | reverse complement strand
TATATATATATATGTTCCCCTCCATCTGTGTCTCTCTCTATATATATATATATATGTTCCCTCCCTCTGTTTCTCTCTCTATATATATATGTTCCCTCCCTCTGTTTCTCTCTCTATATATATATATGTTCCCTCCCCATGTGTCTCTCTATATATATATATGTTCCCTCCCCATGTGTCTCTCTATATATATATATGTTCCCTCCCTCTGTGTCTCTCTCTATATATATATATATGTTCCCTCCATCTGTGTCCTCTCTATAATATATATATATGTTCCCTCCATCTGTGTCTCTCTATATATATATGTTCCCTCCCTCTGTGTCTCTCTCTATATATATATGTTCCCTCCATCTGTGTCTCTCTATATATATATATATATGTTCCCTCCCTCTGTGTCTCTCTATATATATATATGTTCCCTTCCATCTGTGTCTCTCTCTATATATATATATATGTTCCCTCCATCTGTGTCTCTCTATATATAATATTTCCCTCCCTCTGTGTCTCTCTATATATATATGTTCCCTCCCTCTGTGTCTCTCTATATATATATGTTCCCTCCCTCTGTGTCTCTCTCTATATATATATATATGTTCCCTCCATCTGTGTCTCTCTATATATATATGTTCCCTCCCTCTGTGTCTCTCTATATATATATGTTCCCTCCATCTGTGTCTCTATATATATATGTGTTCCCTCCCTCTGTGTCTCTATATATATATATGTTCCCTCCCTCTGTGTCTCTCTCTCTATATATACATGTTCCCTCCCTCTGTGTCTCTCTCTCTCTATATATATATATATGTTCCCTCCCTCTGTTTCTCTCTCTATATATATATGTTCCCTCCCCATGTGTCTCTCTATATATATATATGTTCCCTCCATCTGTGTCTCTCTATATATATATATGTTCCCTCCCTCTGTGTCTCTCTATATATATATGTTCCCTCCCTCTGTGTCTCTCTATATATATATATATGTTCCCTCCATCTGTGTCTCTCTCTATATATATATGTTCCCTCCCTCTGTGTCTCTCTATATATATATGTTCCCTCCCTCTGTGTCTCTCTATATATATATATATGTTCCCTCCATCTGTGTCTCTCTATATATATATGTTCCCCTCCCTCTGTGTCTCTCTATATATATATGTTCCCTCCCTCTGTGTCTCTCTATATATATATATATATGTTCCCTCCATCTGTGTCTCTCTATATATATATGTTCCCTCCCTCTGTGTCTCTCTATATATATATGTTCCCTCCATCTGTGTCTCTATATATATATATGTTCCCTCCCTCTGTGTCTCTCTATATATATATGTTCCCTCCCTCTGTGTCTCTCTATATATATATATATGTTCCCTCCATCTGTGTCTCTCTCTATATATATATATGTTCCCTCCCTCTGTGTCTCTCTATATATATATGTTCCCTCCCTCTGTGTCTCTCTATATATATATATATGTTCCCTCCCATCTGTGTCTCTCTATATATATATGTTCCCTCCCTCTGTGTCTCTCTATATATATATGTTCCCTCCCTCTGTGTCTCTCTATATATATATATATATGTTCCCCTCCATCTGTGTCTCTCTATATATATATGTTCCCTCCCTCTGTGTCTCTCTATATATATATGTTCCCTCCATCTGTGTCTCTATATATATATATGTTCCCTCCCTCTGTGTCCTCTCTATATATATATGTTCCCTCCCTCTGTGTCTCTCTATATATATATGTTCCCTCCATCTGTGTCTCTATATATATATATGTTCCCTCCCTCTGTGTCTCTATATATATATATGTTCCCTCCCACTGTGTCTCTCTCTCTATATATATATATGTTCCCTCCCTCCCTCTGTGTCTCTCTCTCTCTCCAGATATATATGTTCCCTCCCCTCTGTGTCTCTCTCTATATATATATGTTCCCTCCCTCTGTGTCTCTCTCTCTCTCTATACAGTGCCTTGCGAAAGTATTCGGCCCCCTTGAACTTTGCGACCTTTTGCCACATTTCAGGCTTCAAACATAAAGATATAAAACTGTATTTTTTTGTGAAGAATCAACAACAAGTGGGACACAATCATGAAGTGGAACGACATTTATTGGATATTTCAAACTTTTTTAACAAAATCAAAACCGGAAAATTGGGCGTGCAAAATTATTCAGCACCCTTAAGTTAATACTTTGTAGCGCCACCTTTTGTTGCGATTACAGCTGTAAGTCGCTTGGGGTATGTCTCTATCAGTTTTGCCAATCGAGAGACTGAAAATGTTTCCCATTCCTCCTTGCAAAACAGCTCGAGCTCAGTGAGGTTGGATGGAGAGCATTTGTGAACAGCAGTTTTCAGTTCTTTCCACAGATTCTCGATTGGATTCAGGTCTGGACTTTGACTTGGGCCATTCTAACACCTGGATATGTTTATTTTTGAACCATTCCATTGTAGATTTTGCTTTATGTTTTGGATCATTGTCTTGTTGGAAGACAAATCTCCGTCCCAGTCTCAGGTCTTTTGCAGACTCCATCAGGTTTTCTTCCAGAATGGTCCTGTATTTGGCTCCATCCATCTTCCCATCAATTGTAACCATCTTCCCTGTCCCTGCTGAAGAAAAGCAGGCCCAAACCATGATGCTGCCACCGACCATGTTTTGACAGTGGGGATGGTGTGTTCAGGGTGATGCGCTGTGTTGCTTTTACACCAAACATAACGTTTTGCATTGTTGCCAAAAAGTTAAATTTTGGTTTCATCTGACCAGAGCACCTTCTTCCACATGTTTGGTGTGCCTCCCAGGTGGCTTGTGGCAAACTTAAATGACACTTTTTATGGATATCTTTAAGAAATGGCTTTCTTCTTGCCACTCTTCCATAAAGGCCAGATTTGTGCAATATACAACTGATTGTTGTCCTATGGACAGAGTCCTCCCACCTCAGCTGTAGATCTCTGCAGTTCATCCAGAGTGATCATGAGCCTCTTGGCTGCATCTCTGATCAGTCTTCTCCTTGTATGAGCTGAAAGTTTAGAGGGACGGCCAGGTCTTGGTAGATTTGCAGTGGTCTGATACTCCTTCCATTTCAATATAAACAGGCTATATAAAGGCTATATACAGATTACAAATAGGCAATATACAGGCTATATATAAACTACATAAAGATTATATACAGGCTATATATAGGCTACATACAGATATATACAGGCTATATACAGGCTACATATAAGCTACATACAGATTACATACAGGTGATATACAGGCTACATACATATTACATACAGGCTATATACAGGATATATACAGGCTACATACAGATTACATACAGGCTATATACAGGCTATATACAGGCTACATACAGATTACATAAAGGCTATATACAGGCTACATATAGACTACATACAGATTACATATAGGGCTATATACAGGCTACATACAGGCTATATAGAGGTTATATACAGGCTACATATAGGCTACATACAGATTACATACAGATTACACATAGGCTACATACAGATTACATACAGGCTATATAGAGGTTATATACAGGCTACATATAGGCTACATACAGATTACATACAGATTACACATAGGCTACATACAGATTACATACAGGCTATATAGAGGTTATATACAGGCTACATATAGGCTACATACAGATTACATACAGATTACACATAGGCTACATACAGATTACATACAGGCTATATTCAGCAGTCTCCTATGTTTAGTCATTGTATCCAAGTTGGTGAATCATAATATGTTGTCAATAGTGATTATTAACAGTAGACCAATCCGGTTTGTTGTGATTCAGCTCAGCATATGGACTCAAACTGCTGCTATGCTACAATCCTTAACTACATCACACACACACGCACACACACACCATATGCGCATATGGATGTGTGTGAGTGTGTCTATGTGTTGGTGAAACTGCTGACAGTTAACATTATTACTCCCTCCCTGTCAGAGAGAGAGGGAGAGGAGGAGAGAATTAAGGGCCGAAGATCAATACACACACACAACACACACACACACACACACACACACACACACGCACACACACACACACACACACACACAGACACACACACAGCGATTAGAAAGTGTTTGTAAACATCCCTACCCTGTTATTAGCATGTGATTATTCCCCTGTTGGGGTGGAGACACACGCTGAGAGAAACCCTGGTCGTACATGTGTGTGTTGACTACTGACTGTTTCCCTCAGTCTTTCACAGTGGTTTTGAAGACTGCAACACACATACTCCTCTGAATTACAACCCACACAACTTGTTATTCTTCAAAAGGTATTTTCCAACCAAGCCAATTGGGATGAAACCATGATTTCAGTCCAAACTAACAGAGATGAGAGTTGCCGTCTGATTCAAGACCAAAGCCAGTCAGAATCGGATTTCGCATTGCTGCACCATGCCCTAACAGGCCATTTCCATGGTAACGCCTCTGATTAGCCAATCACATCAGAGAGAACGTGTTTGAGGAAATGAAAGGACCAATCAGAGAGTGTGGCGCCCAGGAGTGGGGCAGGATGATGTACACACACTTCAGATGAAGGAGTGTCTTTGTGTGTGCTGTTGAAACACACAGACACATACATATATTCAGGAGGCCCACCAGGTGTTTTAAAGTCCAACACAAGGGGGATAGGTTCTGTTAACACTGTCACACTCCACTATCTGACCATAGAGGAACTGTGTGGAGGACAGAGGGATAAGGAGGAGAGGAAAAAAGAAAGGACGAGAAGACATTATTCTGGAAGTATAACTTTTTACTTGAGAGAGTGTAGCCTTCAAAAGAGGAGGAGAGAGAGAGAGAGAGGGAGAGCGAGAGAGAGAGAGAGAGAGAGAGAGAGAGGAGGAGAGAGAGAGAGAGGAGAGAGAGGAGAGAGAGGGGAGAGAGAGCGGAGCAGAGAGAGAGGGAGAGAGATGAGAGGGAGAGAGTATAGAGAGAGAGAGAGAGAGAGTGAGAGAAGGAGAGAGAGAGAGAGGAGAGA
>NC_034175.2:2813022-2818022 GCF_002021735.2 Oncorhynchus kisutch | reverse complement strand
ACCTCATACATTCCAGACAGACACACTACCTCATACACTCCAGACAGACACACTACCTCATACACTCCAGACAGACACACTACCTCATACACTCTGGACAGACACACTACCTCATACACTCTGGACAGACACACTACCTCATACACTCCAGACAGACACACTGCCTCATACACTCCAGACAGACACAATATCTCATACATTCCAGACAGACACACTACCTCATACACTCCAGACAGACACACTACCTCATACACTCCAGACAGACACACTACCTCATACACTCCAGACAGACACACTACCTCATACACTCTGGACAGACACACTACCTCATACACTCTGGACAGATACACTACCTCATACACTCCAGGCAGACACACTACCTCATACACTCTGGACAGACACACTACCTCATACACTCTGGACAGGCACACTACCTCATACACTCTGGACAGACACACTACCTTATACACTCCAGACAGACACACTACCTCATACACTCCGGACAGACACACTACCTCATACACTCCAGACAGACACACTACCTCATACACTCCAGACAGACACACTACCTCATACACTCGGGACAGACACACTACCTCATACACTCTGGACAGACACACTACCTCATACACTCTGGACAGGCACACTACCTCATACACTCTGGACAGACACACTACCTCATACACTCCAGACAGACACACTACCTCATACACTCCAGACAGACACACTACCTCATACACTCCAGACAGACACACTACCTCATACACTCCAGACAGACACACTACCTCATACACTCTGGACAGACACACTATTATACATTTATTCAGCAACATGTTGGAACTGAACATCTATTTATTTCACACGCACGCACACACACACACACGCACGTACACACACACACACACGCGGCCGTCCGGCCCAGTGGTAGTTCATGTCCAGGGGGTGGGGGATAGTAGGTGATTTAATGGACCGGTGGCTTTGTTTTTGTTTCAGTCACCTGTCGTCAAGCAGGGCCTTCGACCATGTACCAGCTTTATCGATGATGCTCAACTCACAGTTTTAAAATAAGTACTGTTCTGGAGATGGCTGTGTGGGTCCAAGTTACAGTCCATTTGTTCCTGCATTTAAAGCAGCAGAGGTCAGAAAGGGACATATTATCACAGCCAGATACACTGAGAAATTCCACATCCGTCCAGGTGCCCAAGACGTCAGGAGATGACTTCAAAACTGCCACTAGGGACGAGGTTGAGCGCTATTACCATCAAGTAGGCTTGGGTTTTGCTTTGGCGATCTCTGGCTCAGAGGGTCGCATGTTCAATCCCAGAGCTAGGCAGTAGTTTAATTGTGACTATTTTTTAACCCTATTCCAAACCTTAACTCTTAACCATTTGGAGTTAATGCCTAAATGTAACCTTCTAAATATGATGCTATGGTCAAACGTAGTATTATGCAATGAGACTGTGAGAGCTGGTTGTATCACAACCCTTCTTACAGTTAGAAGACAGCCCTATTACAGGTTTATGCCAGGGGCTCTCTCTCTCTCCCACTCTCTCTCAGTTTGATTCTGCCCTAACTAGGCCAAGAGGCAGAGGTAACGCAGTGTGTGTGTGTATGTGTGTCTGTGTATGTGTGTGTCTGTGTGTCTGTGTGTGTGTATGAGAGAGATAAAGATAGAGAGAGAGAGAGAGAGAGAGAGAGAGAGAGAGAGAGAGAGAGAGAGAGAGAGAGAGAGAGAGAGAGAAAGAGAAAGAGAGAGAGAGAGAGAGAGAGAACTAGAGGGAGGTCCACTGAGATACAGTGTTCTTTAATTAACCACACTCCTCAACAAAAGAGACACACACTGCCATGGCTGACTGTCCACAGAGGCTGTATATGTGTGTGTGTGAGTGCGTGTGCGTAGGTAGGTAAAACAGGGATGAGCTGGGAGTCCACAGCGCTCTGCTTCATCCCAGAACAGCAGTCAGGTTAGAGTTCAACATTACCAGACAGCTCAGATACACCCTCGGCTTTACAGAAATAAAATAGTCTGGCTCTGTCTGACAGTTTACCTGTCTGACTACCTGTTTATCTGCCTGTCTGCCCATCTGTCTGTCTGTCTGTCTGTCTGTCTGTCTGTCTGTCTGTCTGTCTGTCTGTCTGTCTGTCTGTCTGTCTGTCTGTCTGTCTGTCTGTCTGTCTGTCTGTCTGTCTGTCTGTCTGTCTGTCTGTCTGTCTGTCTGTCTGTCTGTCTGTCTGTCTGCCTGCCTACCTACCTACCTACCAATCCTACCAACCTACCTACCTGTCTGCCTACCTCTGTCTGCCTACCTACCTACCTACCTGTCTGTCTGTCTGTCTGTCTGTCTGTCTGTCTGTCTGTCTGTCTGTCTGTCTGTCTGTCTGTCTGTCTGTCTGTCTGTCTGTCTGTCTGTCTGTCTGTCTGTCTGTCTGTCTGTCTGTCTGTCTGTCTGTCTGTCTGTCTGTCTATCTGTCTGCCTGCCTACCTACCTACCTGCCTGCCTGCCTGCCTGCCTGCCTGCCTGCCTGCCTGCCTGCCTGCCTGCCTGCCTACCTACCTACCTACCTACATACCAACCTACCTACCTGTCTGCCTACCTGTCTGTCTGTCTACCTACCTACCTGTCTACCTACCTGTCTGCCTACCTGTCTGCCTACAGTGCCTTGCAAAAGTATTCGGTCCCCTTGAACTTTGTGACCTTTTGCCACATTTCAGGCTTCTAACATAAAGATATAAAACTGTATTTTTTTGTGAAGAATCAACAACAAGTGGGACACAATCATGAAGTGGAACTTTTTAACAAATCAAAAACTGAAAAATTGGGCGTGCAAAATTATTCAGCCCCCTTAAGTTAATAATTTGTAGCGCCACCTTTTGCTGCGATTACAGCTGTAAGTCGCTTGGGGTATGTCTCTATCAGTTTTGCACATCGAGAGACTGAAATTTTTTCCCATTCCTCCTTGCAAAACAGCTCGTGCTCAGTGAGGTTGGATGGAGAGCATTTGTGAACAGCAGTTTTCAGTTCTTTCCACAGATTCTCGATTGGATTCAGGTCTGGACTTTGACTTGGCCATTCTAACACACCTGGATATGTTTATTTTTGAACCATTCCATTGTAGATTTTGCTGTGATGCTGGCCACCACCATGTTTGACAGTGGGGATGGTGTATTCAGGGTGATGAGCTGTGTTGCTTTATGCCAAACATAACGTTTTGCATTGTTGCCAAAAAGTTCAATTTTGGTTTCATCTGACCAGAGCACCTTCTTCCACATGTTTGGTGTGTCTCCCAGGTGGCTTGTGGCAAACTTTAAACGACACTTTTTATGGATATCTTTAAGAAATGGCTTTCTTCTTGCCACTCCTTCCATAAAGGCCAGATTTGTGCAATATACGACTGATTGTTGTCCTATGGACAGAGTCTCCCACCTCGGCTGTAGATCTCGGCAGTTCATCCAGAGTGATCATGGGCCTCTTGGCTGCATCTCTGATCAGTCTTCTCCTTGTATGAGCTGAAAGTTTAGAGGGACGGCCAGGTCTTGGGTAGATTTGCAGTGGTCTGATACTCCTTCCATTTCAATATTATCGCTTGCACAGTGCTCCTTGGGATGTTTAAAGCTTGGGAAATCTTTTGTATCCAAATCCGGCTTTAAACTTCTTCGCAAACAGTATCTCGGACCTGCCTGGTGTGTTCCTTGTTCTTCATGATGCTCTCTGCGCTTTTAACGGGCCTCTGAGACTATCACAGTGCAGGTGCATTTATACGGAGACTTGATTACACACAGGTGGATTGTATTTATCATCATTAGTCATTTAGGTCAACATTGGATCATTCAGAGATCCTCACTGAACTTCTGGAGAGAGTTTGCTGCACTGAAAGTAAAGGGGCTGAATAATTTTGCACGCCCAATTTTTCAGTTTTTGAGTTGTTAAAAAAGTTTGAAATATCCAATAAATGTCGTTCCACGTCATGATTGTGTCCCACTTGTTGTTGATTCTTCACAAAAAATACAGTTTTATATCTTTATGTTGAAGCCTGAAATGTGGCAAAAGGTCGCAAAGTTCAAGGGGGCCGAATACTTTCGCAAGGCACTGTAACTGTCTGTCTGTCTGCCTACCTACCTGTCTACCTACCTGTCTACCTACCTGTCTGTCTGTCTGTCTGTCTGTCTGCCTGTTTATTCTGCCTGCCTGCCTGCCTGCCTGCCTGCCTGCCTGCCTGCCTGCCTGCCTGCCTGCCTGCCTGCCTGCCTGCCTACCTACCTACCTGCCTGTCTGTCTGTCTGTCTGTCTGTCTGCCTACCTGTCTGCCCTGCCTGTTTGTAAATGTTATATCTGGAGTACTATTTAAACTAAGGGTAGGTAAACTTAGTGTGGGGGTGACTCGAGGACATGCCGAGTCACACATAAAAACACCTTACTGACTCAATAACGAAACAGGCATCATACTCAGACATCTTTATATTCAACCAGCGCCTCAGAGAACTGCCAGCTCAAATGCAACGCATTCAGAGAATTTATGTTGTTGATAAAAACGTTTTATGGAAGTTATGAGTTATGTCAAATGTTTGATTATAAAGACAATATGTTCTAACTTTAGGAACTCGCCGTCGTAGAAGGATTTTCAACAGTCTGAATTCACCACTTGCCTCATATATTTTTTACTGTGAATTGTAAAGTAAAAAGGTACAGACCAAGAGTATTCATCGTTGGCTGTGACATCTCAGAGTGGTGTTAACAGCCTTCCATGGTATATGGCCTTAATAAGATGGGTATCAATAAGAGCCATGACATTGTGTGCCAGAGTGCTAGTCTAAGAGGTAGTAGTTACTGTTCTATAGAGAGGATGAAGGGCTGGGGTTGACATTGTTTTAGCGTCGTTAGGGTTTGGAATGGTGGGATATGGTGTATGTGTTAAGACAGGGTTGGAGAGGGGGAAGAGGGAGAGGGGGAAGAGGAGAGGGGGATGAGGAGAGGGGGAAGAGGAGAGGGGGAAGAGGAGAG
>NC_034175.2:2796995-2812922 GCF_002021735.2 Oncorhynchus kisutch | reverse complement strand
GTGAGTGAGGGTGAGAGAGATTGAATAGTGACACAGCTTGAACACAATGAGGTCAGGGTGAAGAAGTGTTCCTAATTGAACCAGAGGAACAGAGACAGAGAGGTCCTCACAGACCACCAGAGGAACAGAGACAGAGAGGTCCTCACAGACCAACCAGAGGAACAGAGACAGAGAGGTCCTCACAGACCAACCAGAGGAACAGAGACAGAGAGGTCCTCACAGACCAACCAGAGGAACAGAGACAGAGAGGAGTGGAGAAGAGAGGAGTGCAGGAAGAGAGGGGTGGAGGAAGAGAGGGTGGAGGAAGAGAGGAGTGGAGGAAGAGAGGGATGGAGGAAGAGAGGAGTGGAGGAAGAGAGGAGTGGAGGAAGTGAGGAGTGGAGGAAGAGAGGAGTGGAGGAAGAGAGGAGTGGAGGAAGAGAGGAGTGGAGGAAGAGGAGGGGTGGCGGAAGAGAGGGGTGGAGGAAGAGAGGAGTGGAGGAAGAGAGGAGTGGAGGAAGAGAGGAGTGGAGGAAGAGAGGAGTGGAGGAAGAGAGGGGTGGAGGAGAGAGGGTGGAAGAGAGGGGTGGAGGAAGAGAGGAGTGGAGGAAGAGAGGAGTGGAGGCAGAGAGGGGTGGAGGAAGAGAGGGGTGGAGGAAGAGAGGAGTGAGGAAGAGAGGAGTGGAGAAGAGAGAGTGGAGGAAGAGGGGTGGAGGAAGAGAGGAGTGGAGGAAGAGAGGAGTGGAGGAAGTGAGGAGTGGGAGGAAGAGAGGAGTAGGAGGAAGAGAGGAGTGGAGGAAGTGAGGAGTGGAGGAAGAGAGGAGTGGAGGAAGAGAGGGTGTGGAGGAAGTGGAGGAGTGGAGGAAGAGAGGAGTGGAGGAAGAGAGGAGTGGAGGAGAGAGGAGTGGAGGAAGAGAGGGTGGAGGAAGAGCGGAGTGGAGGAAGAGAGGAGTGGCGGGGAGGAAGAGAGGAGTGGAGGAAGAGAGGAGTGGAGGAAGAGAGGGGTGGGAGGGAAGAGAGGCGTGGAGGGAAGAGAGGAGTGGATGAAGTGAGGAGTGGAGGAAGAGAGAGTGGAGGAAGAGAGGAGTGGAGGAAGAGAGGAGTGGAGGAAGAGAGGATGGAGGAAGAGAGGAGTGGAGGAAGAGAGGAGTGGAGGAAGAGAGGGATGGAGGAAGAGAGGAGTGAGGAAGAGAGGGTGGAGGAAGAGAGGAGTGGAGGAAGAGAGGAGTGGAGAGAGAGGGGTGGAGGGAAGAGAGGGGTGAGGAAGAGAGGAGTGGAGGAAGAGAGGAGTGGAGGAAGAGAGGAGTGGAGGAAAGAGAGGAGTGGAGAAGAGAGGAGTGGAGGAAGAGAGGGGTGGAGGAAGGAAAGAGAGGGGTGGAGGGGAAGAGAGGGGTGGAGGAAGAGAGGAGTGGGGAAGAGAGGAGTGGAGGAAGAGAGGAGTGGAGGAAGAGAGGGGTGGAGGAAGAGAGGGGTGGAGGACGAGAGGAGTGGAGGAAGAGAGGAGTGGAGGAAGAGAGGAGTGGAGGAAGAGAGGAGTGGAGGAAGAGAGGAAGTGGAGGAAGAGGGGGTGGAGGAGAGAGGAGTGGAGGAAGAGAGGAGTGGAGGAAGAGAGGAGTGGAGGAAGAGAGGAGTGGAGGAAGAGAGGAGGGAGGAAGAAAAAATGTAGATCATTTGTAAAGGATGGAAGAAGTAAAGAACTTGCATGAATATGGAGACAAGAGAGAAGGGAGAAAGAGAGAGCAGGAGGATAGAGTGATGGTGTGACGTGTGTCTGTGAAAAAGGGTAATACACACATCGAGGTGATCAGTGAGGTGTGTAGCGGGATAGAGAGAGGAGCTGTGACATGGAAAATACCTCCTGGAAAACTGAGAGAATCTAAAGGGTCCGATCTGCAAGGATCAGGACAGGTAGTGATGGAGGGGGAACAGTCAGACCAGAGCTTGAACCGGAGACCCTGGGTTACAGGGCAGACAGTCTGCCATAAAGGCCCAGAGGGCGTAGTGTGCTCACATACAAGGAGACAACCCAACATAGACCTGGAGGTGATACAGTGGACTGATTCATCAGTGGAAAACGGAACGTGGGGCTTAGTTCACACACACACTCATCAACATACACAGAGACACACACACAAACACACTCATCAACATACACACTGGCACACACAAACACACTCATCAACATACACACTGGCACACACAAACACACTCATCAACATACACACTGGCACACACAAACACACTCATCAACATACACACTGGCACACACAAACACACTCATCAACATACACACTGGCACACACAAACACACTCATCAATGTGTACACACACAGAGACACACACACAAACACACAAACACACTCATCAACATACACACTGGCACACACAAACACACTCATTAGTGTGTACACACACGCAGACACACACAAACACACTCACTCTTCTTTGTAAATTAATCTGACAGAAACAATGGTTATGGACATGGGCATCCCTAAAACTGTATCATGACATAAGATACCAGTAAAACACACACACACAAATACGCACACACAGCATACACACACACACAGCATACACACAGCATACACACACACACAGCATACACACACACATAGCATACACACACACATAGCATACGCACACACAGCATACACACACACACACACAGCATACACACACACATAGCATACACACACATAGCATACACACACATCATACACACACACACAGCATACACACACACACACAGCATACACACACACACAGCGCACACACACACACACAGCATACACGCACACATAGCGTCGCAGTGAAACGTGAAGAGATGGGGTCTTACTGTATATTGAGCTGTTCCAATGCACCGCGTGCCTGTTGGCACACACCTGGTACAAGTTTGCCCAGGTGAGAGTTAGCACACAGAGAGACAACGTTGCAAGAGCCATGCTCTCCGAATCTCTCTTTCTCCTCCGTCCTTCCCTCACTTCTCTCTCTCTCCTTCTTTTCCTCGCGTTCGGAACCTTCACCCCACGAAATGCGGCATCCCGGATTTGGTAGTTAAAAAAAAAATATTTAAAAAAGGACTTCAGTTGAGAAGGTAAAATACAGTAGTGTAACGGAATAAGGCTGCGTTCCTTAACGCACTGGGGACATATTGTCAAACTCCAATTCCATTGTGATTACGCGAGGTCTCCCTCCCCCTAACGCGAGCCCGCGTCCCCCCAAAAATCACAGTCTGAAAACGGGGATGGGTTCCCTACAAAATAGCTGTTTATGGAGCTTTCATACCGAGAAGATCCTCTCTTAGAGCGGGGAATGAGAGGTGAGAGGTCCGGCTTTCGACCACAGGAGAGCGGTCTCTCTTCTAGATAGAACCCGGGTCCTTAGCTGTCCGCTGGCCGTCCGACAAGGGGGCTGCAGCGGTGTATGGGCTGCAGCGGAGTATGGGCTGCAGCGGTGTATGGGCTGCGCTAATTTGATGAAAACAGCGCTAACAAAAGGAGAGAGACACCGAGTCCATTCACATTAACAGCGTGCGTCGCCTACGCACCGTTCTCACTCGGAAATATTGAGTTTACATTGAAAAATACGTTAATTCTTCATTTGGCGTAGATCCCTACTTGATGCGCATCTGAAAAATCCGTTTTTATTCTCCCTCTAGCAAATAGTTTCAAACAACGATTTTCTTCATTTTCTAAGTGTCTGTCCATCCATCCTGCGATACTCGCGTCATAAATACTCATTCGTCTCTCGTTCTCGCTCTTTCCCTCTCCTCTCCTCTCTCCTTGCTCTCTCTATTTGGTAGGCAGCGCTCGTTCAGTCACTAACTCCACCCCCAGCAAATGACAAATGCGTGCCTTCAGTGGACTCGCGTCTCATTCCCTCATTTGAACCCGTCGTCTTCACATCACTTGTCTATCAGAGATCTGCCAGGAAGGTTTTGTTAAAGGTGTTTATATTAGTCCCAAAAAGAAAGACAGTCGCCACTAAAAACCTGCCTCAGCCACACTACTTCAAATGAGTGGATTTGGCTATTTCAGCCACACCCGTTGTTGACAGGTGTTTAAGATCGAACACTCAGCCATCTCCATAGACAAACATTGGCAGTAGAATGGCCTTACTGAAGAGCACCATCATAGGGTGCCACCTTTTCAACATGTCAGTTTGTGAAATGTCTGCCCTGCTAGAGCTTCCCAGGTCAACTGCAAGTGCTCTTATTGTGAAGTGGAAACATCTAGGAGCAACAAAGGCTCAGCTGCAAAGTGGTAGGCCACACAAGCTCACTGAATGCTGAAGCGCTTAGCAAGTAAATCATTTGTCCTCGGTTGCAACACACAGTACCAACTTTCAAACTGCCTCTGGAAGCAACGTCAGCACAAGAACTGTTCGTTGGGAGCTTCATGAACTGGGTTTCCATGGCTGAGCAGCTGCACATAAGCCTAAGATCACCATGCACAATGCCAAGCCTCGGCTGGAGTGGTGTAAAGCTCAGTGCCATTGGACTCTGGAGCAGTAGAAACGCGTTCTCTGGAGTGATGAATCACGCTTCACCATCTGGCAGTCCGACGGACGAATCTGGGTTTGGCAGATGTCAGGAAAACACTACCTGCCCCAATGCATAGTGCCAACTGTAAAGTTTGGTGGATGAGGAATAATGGTCTGGGGCTGTTTTTTCATGGTTCATGCCTAGGCCCCTTAGTTCCAGTGAAGGGAAATCTTAACGCTACAGCATACTATGACATTGTGGATGATTCTGTGCTTCCAACTTTGTGGAAACAGTTTGGGGAAGGCCCTTTTCTCTTTCAGCAGCATGACAATGCCCTCGTGCACATAGTGAGGTCCATACAGAAATGGTTTGTCGAGATCGGTGTGGAAGTCCCCACAGCATTGTTATAACATCTATTGGAATGCTGTTATAAGCAGCAAAGGAGGGACCAACTCCCATATTAATGCCATCACTTTGGAATGAGATGTTTGACAAGCAGGTGTCCACATACTTCTGGTTGTGTAGTGTATGTCCCTGCAGGACCCCCATACATATCCTCTCTCTCTCCATCTGTAGGCAATTTTTATGTATTATCCTTGTTTTCACCCCTTTACCCCCTGTACCCCCCTCCACTCACCCACCCCCCCCCCACCCCCCCCCCCCCCCCCCCCCCCCCCCCACATCACACACTCACACACACACACTGGGCTGGTTTAAGCTCTCCTGGGCTGAGGGTCCAGACACAGTAAGTCAGTCTAATACAGCATTATTATTATCTACAATCCTCTGTAACACGCCATGTTCAGACGTTGACACACAGGGATTAATTTGTTCCTCGCTCCCACTCTGATCCACAGCATCCAGGCTCCCCTGTATGTGTGAGTGAAGTTAATGTACCTGTAAACAGACAGAGATCCACTAATGAGAGGTGATCCTTTACCATATCTCTCTCCCCCCTATCTCGCTCTTTCTGCCCTCACCTCATCTCACCTCACCGCTCTCTCTCTCTCTCTCTCTCTCTCTCTCTCTCTCTCTCTCTCTCTCTCTTTGCCCCCCTCTCTCTCTGCCCCCTCCACTTCTCTCTCTCTCTCTCTCCCTCTCTCTCTCTCTCTCTCCCTCTCTCTCTCTCTCTCTCTCTCTCTCTCTCTTTCTCTCTCTCAATTAAATTCGAAGGGCTTTATTGGCATGGGAAACATGTTAACATCGCCAAAGCAAGTGAAATAGATAATAAACAAAAGTGAAATAAACAATAAAAATGTACAGTAAACATTACACTCACAGAAGTTTATCTTACTCTCTGTTTAGGGCCAAATCACACTCTAGTGTTCTCTGGGGTTTTTTGTTCATTCTTTCCAATGTGTCAAGTAATTATCTTTTTGTTTTCTCATGATTTGGTTGGGTCTAATTGTGCTGCTGTCCTGGGGCTCTGTGGGGTGTGTTTGTGTTTCTGAACAGAGCCCCAGGACCACCTTGCTTAGGGGACTATTCTCCAGGTTAATCTCTCTGTAGGTGATGGCTTTGTTATGGAAGGTTTGGGAATCGCTTCTTTTTAGGTGGATGTAGAATTTACAGCCCTTTTCTGGATTTTGATAATTAGCGGGTATCGGTCTTATTCTGCTCTGCATGCATTATTTGGTGTTTTACGTTGTACACGGAGGATATTGTTACTGAATTCTGCATGCAGAGTCTCAATTTGGTGTTTGTCCCATTTTGTGAAGTCTTGGTTGGTGAGCGGACCCCAGACCTCACAACCATAAAGGGCATTGGGTTCTATAACTGACTCAAGTATTTTTTTCCAGATCCTAATTGTTATGTCGAATTTTATGTTCCTTATGATGGCATAGAATGCCCTTCTTGCCTTGTCTCTTAGATCGTTCACAGCTTTGTGGAAGTTACCTGTGGTGCTGATGTTTAGGCCAAGGTATGTATAGTTTTTTGTGTGCTCTAGGGCAACAGTGTCTAGATGGAATTTGTATTTGTGGTCCTGGTGACTGGACCTTTTTTGGAACACCATTATTTTGGTCTTACTGAGATTTACTGTCAGGGCCCAGGTCTGACAGAATCTGTGCAGAAAATCTAGGTGATTGCTGTAGGCCCTCTTTGGTTGGGGACAGAAGTACCAGATCATCAGCAAACCGTAGACATTTGACCTCAGATTCTAGTAGGGGAGGCCGGGGTGCTGCAGACTGTTCTAGTGCCCTCACCAATTCGTTGATATATATGTTGAAGAGGGTGGGGCTCAAGCTGCATCCCTGTCTCACCCCACGGCCCTGTGGGAAGAAATGTGTGTTTTTTTGCCCATTTTAAGCACATACACATCTTGTTTGTGTACATATAATGTTGTATGTTTTTTCCCCAACACCACTTTCCATTCATTTGTACAGCAGACCACCTCTCTGTCTCTGTCACGCCCTGACTGAGATATCTCTGTTTTCTTCATATTTTGGTTAGGTCAGGGTGTGACTAGGGTGGGTACGCTAGTTTTGTATCTTCTAGTTTTTTTGTATGTCTAGGGATTTTGTAGGTCTAGGTGATTTGTATGTCATGGTGGCCTGATATGGTTCCCAATCAGAGGCAGCTGTTATCGTTCTGTCTCTGATTGGGGGGGATCATATTTAGGTAGCCATTTCCCTTTGGTGTTTGTGGGATCATGTCTATGTGTAGTTGCCTGTCAGCACTATATTGTATAGCTTCACGTTTCATTTGTTATTTTGTTAGTTTGTTCGGTGTTCATTCTTTTAATAAAGAGAATGTACGCATACCATGCTGCACCTTGGTCCTATCCTTATAACGAACATGACAGAAGATCCCACCACAAAAACACCAAGCAGCATGTTCAAGAGTCAAGAGGAGTGGACATCCTGGGCCCGGGAGAAAGATGAGTGGAGGACATCCTGGACCTTGGAGGAGGTAATGGCAGGGGACAGACCCTGCCATGGAAGCAGGTGGAGATAGCGCAGGAGGAACGGCGACGATACGAGGGGCACGGCTAGCACGGAAGCCCGAGGAGGCAGCTCCACAATTTTTTGGCAGGGAGGCACATGGAGAAGATGGCAGAGTCAGGGGTTAGACCTGAGCCAATTCTCGTGCTTACTGTGGGGAGCGTGTGACTGGTCAGACACCGTGTTATACAGTGATGCGCACGGTGTCTCCAGTTCGCATTCATAGCCCGGTGCGCTCTATTCCAGCTCCTCGCATTTGCCTTGGCTAGAATGGGCATTCAGCCAGGATGGATGGTGCCGGCTCAGCGCTCCTGGTCTCCAGTAAACCTCCTTGGACCAGGGTATCCTGCGCCGGCTCTGCTCACTGTGTCTCTGGTGCGTCTGCACAGCCCAGTGCATCCTGTGCCAGCACCCCGCACTTGCCGGGCTCAAGTGAGCATCCAGCCAGGACGTATTGTGCCAGCTCTACGCTCAAATCTCCAGTGCGCCTCCACAGTCCAGTATGTTCTGTGCCTGCTCTCCGCACTCGCCTGAGGTGCGTGTCTTCAGCCCGGTACCACCAGTGCCAGCACCACGCATCAGGTCTCCAGTGTGCCTCCTCAGTCCAGAGCTTCTGGCGACAGTTCCCAGTCCAGAGCTTCCGGCGACAGTTCCCAGTCCAGAGCTTCCGGCGACAGTTCCCAGTCCAGAGCTTCCGCGACAGTTCCAGTCCAGAGCTTCTGGCGACAGTTCCCAGGGGGTGCTGTCACGTCCTGACCTGAGATATCTCTGTTTTCTTTATATTTTGGTTAGGTCAGGGCGTGACTAGGGTGGGTACGCTAGTTTTGTATCTTCTAGGTTTTT
Organism: Oncorhynchus kisutch; assembly: GCF_002021735.2. Classification (NCBI taxonomy): domain Eukaryota; kingdom Metazoa; phylum Chordata; class Actinopteri; order Salmoniformes; family Salmonidae; genus Oncorhynchus; species Oncorhynchus kisutch. The sequence continues at coordinate 2,804,675 of NC_034175.2, read as the reverse complement.
TTGTATGTCTAGGGTTTTTGTAGGTCTAGGTGATTTGTATGTCTATGGTGGCCCTGATATGGTTCCCAATCAGAGGCAGCTGTTTATCGTGTCTCTGATTGGGGATCATATTTAGGTTCATATTTTGGTGTTTGTGGGATCTTGTCTATGTGTAGTTGCCTGTCAGCACTATATTGTATAGCTTCATTTAGCTTCATGTATCGCTTCACATTTCATTGTTATTTTGTTAGTTTGTTTGGTGTTCATTCTTTTAATAAAGAGAATGTACGCATACCAAGCTGCGCCTTGGTCCGATCCTTATAACGAACGTGACAGTCCCCCCCCCATCTCTCCACCTACTTTTCTTTCTCTCTCTGACATCGCTCTCTGACATCATACAGATACTGAGTTAGGGTACCCTAACCATCAAAAATCACCTTTCTGTGTGTGTGTGTTAGATTCATCTTGACAGAGAGAGGGATGGTGAGAGGAAGAGAGATGGAGGTACGAAGGGAGAGAGAGAGATGGAAGTTGGGAGAAATATTGTTACAGTTTTCCTCTCGTCTGCTGGGAATGAGTTGGTTAAGAAGAAGTCAGAATGATTATTGGTAGAAAAAGGAGGGAAGTAGAGAGAAGGAGAGAGAGATGAGATGTCATTGGGGAATCCCTCTGTCTTTTGTCTTCCTCCTTTCTCTTTATGAGCTGTCCATTCCTCTCTCCCTGTCTCTTCTACCTGCCTCACCCTCTCATCTGTTTCAACGACAACTTTTACAATAGACATTCTCTCTCTCTCTCACACAACACACGCACGCACTCACAAAACACACGCGCACGCACGCACACACACACACAAAACACACACACGCACACGCACGCACGCACACACACACACACACACACACACACACACACACACACACACACACACAAAACCACACCCACCCACACACACACACACAACACACACACACACACACCACACACACACAGCAAGCCATAGAGATTGACGTTTACATTGAGTCATTTAGCAGACCACTGTTACCAGAAACGACCTCTTATCCAGACGACCCTTATCCAGAACGACACAGTTAGCGCATTCATCTTCGGATAGCTAGGTAAGAAGATCAACACACACAACTCTCTCTCCCACTCTCTCTGTCTCTCTCTCCCTCGTTTCTCTCTCTCCTTCTCCCCCTTCCTCTCTCTCTCCTCTCTCCTTTCTTCTCTCTCTCGCTCTGTCTCTTCAGGCTATTTCTGTAGGTCTTGTTAGCTCTGTCTCTGGTGATCTACCCTGTCGTCTCCTTGTGCCCCTCTGCTTTGTTCTCCATCCTTCTGTTACACAGCTTTTAATGAGCACTCATCTCTTCTCCTCTGTCTCATTCTGTCTGTCCCACTCATCTCTTCTCCTCTGTCTAATTCTGTCTGTCACACTCATCTCTTCTCCTCTGTCTCACTTGTCTGTCACACTCATCTCTTCTCCTCTGTCTAATTCTGTCTTTCACACTCATCTCTTCTCTCTGTCTAATTCTGTCTGTCACACTCATCTCTTCTCCTCTGTCTCATTCTGTCTTTCACACTCATCTCTTCTCCTCTGTCTAATTCTGTGTTTCACACTCATCTCTTCTCCTCCGTCTAATTCTGTCTTTCACACTCATCTCTTCTCCTCTGTCTCATTCTGTCTGTAACACTCATCTCTTCTCCTCTGTCTCATTCTGTCTGTCACACTCATCTCTTCTCTCTTTCTCATTCAGTCTGTCACACTCATCTCTTCCCCTCTCTGTCTCATTCTGTCTGTCTCATTCTGTCTTTCACATCATCTCTTCTCCTCTATCTCATTCTGTCTGTCACACTCATCTCTTCCCCTCTGTCTCATTCTGTCTTTCACACTCATCTCTTCTCCTCTGTCTCATTCTGTCTTTCACATTCATCTCTTCCCTCTCTGTCTCATTCTGTCTGTCTCATTCTGTCTGTCACACTCATCTCTTCTCTTCTGTCTCATTCTGTCTGTCACACTCATCTCTTATCCTCTGTCTCATTCTGTCTTTCACACTCATCTCTTCTCCTCTGTCTCATTCTGTCTGTCACACTCATCTCTTCCCCTCTGTCTCATTCTGTCTTTCACACTCATCTCTTCTCCTCTGTCTCATTCTGTCTTTCACATTCATCTCTTCCCCTCTCTGTCTCATTCTGTCTGTCTCATTCTGTCTGTCACTCATCTCTTCTCTTCTGTCTCATTCTGTCTGTCACACTCATCTCTTATCCTCTGTCTAATTCTGTCTTCACACTCATCTATTCCCCTCTCTGTCTCATTCTGTCTGTCACACTCATCTCTTCTCCTCTGTCTCATTCTGTCTGTCACACTCATCTCTTCTCCTCTGTTCATTTGTCTGTCACACTCATCTCTTCTCCCTATCTCATTCTGTCTGTCACACTCATCTCTTCTCCTCTGTCTCATTCTGTCTTTCACACTCATCTCTTCTCCTCTGTCTAATTCTGTGTTTCACACTCACTCTTCTCTCCGTCTAATTCTGTCTTTCACACTCATCTCTTCTCCTCTGTCTCATTCTGTCTGTAACACTCATCTCTTCTCCTCTGTCTCATTCTGTCTGTCACACTCATCTCTTCTCCTCTTCTCATTCAGTCTGTCACACTCATCTCTTCCCCTCTCTGTCTCATTCTGTCTGTCTCATTCTGTCTTCACACTCATCTCTTCTCCTCTATCTCATTCTGTCTGTCACACTCATCTCTTCCCCTCTGTCTCATTCTGTCTTTCACACTCATCTCTTCTCCTCTGTCTCATTCTGTCTTTCACATTCATCTCTTCCTCTCTCTGTCTCATTCTGTCTGTCTCATTCTGTCTGTCACACTCATCTCTTCTCTTCTGTCTCATTCTGTCTGTCACACTCATCTCTTATCCTCTGTCTCATTCTGTCTTTCACACTCATCTCTTCTCCTCTGTCTCATTCTGTCTGTCACACTCATCTCTTCCCCTCTGTCTCATTCTGTCTTCACATCATCTCTTCTCCTCTGTCTCATTCTGTCTTTCACATTCATCTCTTCCCCTCTCTGTCTCATTCTGTCTGTCTCATTCTGTCTGTCACACTCATCTCTTCTCTTCTGTCTCATTCTGTCTGTCACACTCATCTCTTATCCTTGTCTAATTCTGTCTTTCACACTCATCTCTTCCCCTCTCTGTCTCATTCTGTCTGTCACACTCATCTCTTCTCCTCTGTCTCATTTGTCTGTCACACTCATCTCTTCTCCTCTGTTTCATTTTGTCTGTCACACTCATCTCTTCTCCTCTATCTCATTCTGTCTGTCACACTCATCTCTTCTCTCTATCTCTCTTCTGTAGTCACACTCATCTCTTCTCCTCTGTCTCATTCTGTCTGTCAAACTCATCTCTTCTCCTCTGTCTCATTCTGTCTGTCACACTCATTTCTTCCCCTCTCTGTCTCATTTTGTCTGTCTCATTCTGTCTTTCACACTCATCTCTTCCCCTCTCTGTCTCATTCTGTCTTTCACACTCATCTCTTCCCCTCTCTGTCTATTCTGTCTGTCACATTCTGTCTTTCACACTCATCTCTTCACCTCTGTCTCATTCTGTCTGTCTCATTCTGTCTTTCACACTCATCTCTTCTCCTCTGTCTCATTCTGTCTTTCACATTCATCTCTTCCCCTCTCTGTCTCATTCTGTCTGTCTCATTCTGTCTGTCACACTCATCTCTTCTCTTCTGTCTCATTCTGTCTTTCACACTCATCTCTTCTCCTCTGTCTCATTCTGTCTTTCATACTCATCTCTTCCCCTCTCTGTCTCATTCTGTCGGTCTCATTCTGTCTGTCACACTCATCTCTTCTCTTCTGTCTCATTCTGTCTGTCACACTCATCTCTTCCCCTCTCTGTCTCATTCTGTCTGTCACACTCATCTCTTCCCCTCTCTGTCTCATTCTGTCTGTCACACTCATCTCTCTCCTCTGTCTTATTCTGTCTGTCACACTCATCTCTTCTCCTCTGTCTCATTCTGTCTGTCTCAATCTGCCTTTCAGACTCATCTCTTCCCTCTCTGTCTCATTCTGTCTGTCTCATTCTGTCTGTCACACTCATCTCTTCTCTTCTGTCTCATTCTGTCTGTCACACTCATCTCTTCCCCTCTCTGTCTCATTCTGTCTGTCACACTCATCTCTTCTCCTCTGTTTCATTCTGTCTGTCACACTCATCTCTTCTCCTCTGTCTCATTCTGTCTGTCACACTCATCTCTTCTCCTCTGTCTCATTCTGTCTGTCTCATTCTGTCTGTCTCATTCTGTCTGTCACACTCATCTCTTCTCCTCTGTCTGATTCTGTCTGTAACACTCATCTCTTCTCCTCTGTCTCATTCTGTCTGTCACACTCATCTCTTCTCCTCTGTCTCATTCAGTCTGTCACACTATCTCTTCCCCTCTCTGTCTCATTCTGTCTGTCTCATTCTGTCTTTCACACTCATCTCTTCCCCTCTCTGTCTCAATCTGTCTGTCACATTCTGTCTTTCACACTCATCTCTTCCCATCTCTGTCTCATTCTGTCTGTCACATTTGTCTTTCACACTCATCTCTTCCCCTCTGTCTCATTCTGTCTTTCACACTCATCTCTTCTCCTCTGTCTCATTCTGTCTTTCACATTCATTTCTTCCCCTCTCTGTCTCATTCTGTCTGTCTCATTCTGTCTGTCACACTCATCTCTTCTCTTCTGTCTCATTCTGTCTGTCACACTCATCTCTTCTCCTCTGTCTCATTCTGTCTTAGACACTCATCTCTTCCCCTCTGTCTCATTCTGTCTTTCACACTCATCTCTTCCCTCTCTGTCACATTATGTCTGTCACATTCTGTCTTTCACACTCATCTCTTCCCCTCTGTCTCATTCTGTCTGTCTCATTCTGTCTTTCACACTCATCTCTTTCTCCTCTGTCTCATTCTGTCTTTCACATTCATCTCTTCCCCTCTCTGTCTCATTCTGTCTGTCTCATTCTGTCTGTCACACTCATCTCTTCTCTTCTGTCTCATTCTGTCTGTCACACTCATCTCTTATCCTCTGTCTCATTCTGTCTTTCACACTCATCTCTTCTCCTCTGGCTCATTCTGTCTTTCACACTAATCTCTTCCCCTCTCTGTCTCATTCTGTCTGTCACACTCATCTCTTCTCCTCTGTCTCATTCTGTCTGTCACACTCATCTCTTCTCTGTTTCATTTTGTCTGTCACACTCATCTCTTCCTCTATCTCATTCTGTCTGTCACAATCATCTCTTTCCTCTGTCTCATTCTGTCTGTCACACTCATCTCTTCTCCTCTATGTCATTCTGTCTGTCACACACATCTCTTCTCCTCTGTCTCATTCTGTCTGTCACACTGATCTCTTCTCCTCTGTCTCATTCTGTCTGTCACACTCATCTCTTCCCCTCTCTGTCTCATTTTGTCTGTCTCATTCTGTCTTTCACACTCATCTCTCCCCTCTCTGTCTCATTCTGTCTGTCACATTCTTTCTTTCACACTCATTCTTTCCCCTCTCTGTCTCATTCTATCTGTCACATTCTGTCTTTCACACTCATCTCTTCCCCTCTCTGTCATTCTGTCTGTTACACTCATCTCTTCTCCTCTGTCTCATTCTGTCTTTCACACTCATCTCTTCTCTCTGTCTCATTCTGTCTTTCATACTCATCTCTTCCCCTCTCTGTCTCATTCTGTCGGTCTCATTCTGTCTGTCACACTCATCTCTTCTCTTCTGTCTCATTCTGTCTGTCACACTCATCTCTTCCCCTCTCTGTCTCATTCTGTCTGTCACACTCATCTCTTCCCCTCTCTGTCTCATTCTGTCTGTCACACTCATCTTCTCCTCTGTCTTATTCTGTCTGTCACACTCATCTCTTCTCCTCTGTCTCATTCTGTCTCTGTCAATCTGCCTTTCAGACTCATCTCTTCCCCTCTCTGTCTCATTCTGTCTGTCTCATTCTGTCTGTCACACTCATCTCTTCTCTTCTGTCTCATTCTGTCTGTCACACTCATCTCTTCCCCTCTCTGTCTCATTCTGTCTGTCACACTCATCTCTTCTCTCTGTTCATTCTGTCTGTCACACTCATCTCTTCTCCTCTGTCTCATTCTGTCTGTCACACTCATCTCTTCTCCTCTGTCTCTCTGTCTGTCACACTCATCTCTTCTCCTCTATCTCATTCTGTCTGTCACACTCATCTCTTCTCCTCTGTCTGATTCTGTCTGTAACACTCATCTCTTCTCCTCTGTCTATTCTGTCTGTCACACTCATCTCTTCTCCTCTGTCTCATTCAGTCTGTCACACTCATCTCTTCCCCTCTCTGTCTCATTCTGTCTGTCTCATTCTGTCTTTCACACTCATCTCTTCCCCTCTCTGTCTCAATCTGTCTGTCACTTCTGTCTTTCACACTCATCTCTTCCCATCTCTGTCTCATTCTGTCTGTCACATTCTGTCTTTCACACTCATCTCTTCCCCTCTGTCTCATTCTGTCTTTCACACTCATCTCTTTCTCCTCTGTCTCATTCTGTCTTTCACATTCATTTCTTCCCTCTCTGTCTCATTCTGTCTGTCTCATTCTGTCTGTCACACTCATCTCTTCTCTTCTGTCTCATTCTGTCTGTCACACTCATCTCTTCTCCTCTGTCTCATTCTGTCTTAGACATCATCTTTCCCCTCTGTCTCATTCTGTCTTTCACACTCATCTCTTCCCCTCTCTGTCACATTATGTCTGTCACATTCTGTCTTTCACACTCATCTCTTCCCTCTGTCTCATTCTGTCTGTCTCATTCTGTCTTTCACACTCATCTCTTCTCCTCTGTCTCATTCTGTCTTTCACATTCATCTCTTCCCTCTCTGTCTCATTCTGTCTGTCTCATTCTGTCTGTCACACTCATCTCTTCTCCTCTGTCTCATTCTGGTCTGTCACACTCATCTCTTATCCTCTGTCTCATTCTGTCTTCACACTCATCTCTTCTCCTCTGGCTCATTCTGTCTTCACACTCATCTCTTCCCTCTCTGTCTCATTCTGTCTGTCACACTCATCTCTTTCTCCTCTGTCTCATTCTGTCTGTCACACTCATCTCTTCTCCTGTTCATTTTGTCTGTCACACTCATCTCTTCTCCTCTATCTCATTCTGTCTGTCACAATCATCTCTTCTCCTCTGTCTCATTCTGTCTGTCACACTCATCTCTTCTCCTCTAGTCATTTTGTCTGTCACACACATCTCTTCTCCTCTGTCTCATTCTGTCTGTCACACTGATCTCTTCTCCTCTGTCTCATTCTGTCTGTCACATCATCTTTCCCCTCTCTGTCTCATTTTGTCTGTCTCATTCTGTCTTTCACACTCATCTCTTCCCTCCTGTCTCATTCTGTCTGTCACATTCTTTCTTCACACTCATCTCTTCCCCTCTCTGTCTCATTCTATCTGTCAACTATTCTGTTTCACACTCATCTCTCCCCTCTCTGTCTCATTCTGTCTGTTACACTCATCTCTTCTCCTCTGTCTCATTCTGTCTTCACACTCATCTCTTCTCTCTGGTCTCATTCTGTCTTTTAATACTCATCTTTCCCCTCTCTGTCTAATTCTGTCGGTCTCATTCTGTCTGTCACACTCATCTCTTCTTCTTCGTCTCATTCTGTCTGTCACACTCATCTCTTCCCCTCTCTGTCTCATTCTGTCT
>NC_034175.2:2786939-2796895 GCF_002021735.2 Oncorhynchus kisutch | reverse complement strand
CCTCCTGTCTTCCTCATTCCTCCTCCTATAACATACAGATTAGGAGACAACTACCTCTACTGTTCAGCCTCCTGTCTTCCTCATTCCTCCTCCTATAACATTACAGACTAGGAGACAGCTACCTCAACTGTTCAGCCTCCTGTCTTCCTCATTCCTCCTCCTATAACATTACAGACTAGGAGACAGCTACCTCAACTGTTCAGCCTCCTGTCTTCCTCATTCCTCCTCCTATAACATTACAGACTAGGAGACAGCTACCTCAACTGTTCAGCCTCCTGTCTTCCTCATTCCTCCTCCTATAACATTACAGACTAGGAGACAGCTACCTCAACTGTTCAGCCTCCTGTCTTCCTCATTCCTCCTCCTATAACATTACAGATTAGGAGACAGCTACCTCAACTGTTCAGCCTCCTGTGTTCCTCATTCCTCCTCCCATAACATTACAGACTAAGAGACAGCTACCTCAACTGTTCAGCCTCCTGTGTTCCTCATTCCTCCTCCTATAACATTACAGACTAAGAGACAGCTACCTCTACTGTTCAGCCTCCTGTGTTCCTCATTCCTCCTCCTATAACATTACAGACTAAGAGACAGCTACCTCAACTGTTCAGCCTCCTGTCTTCCTCATTCCTCCTCCTATAACATTACAGATTAGGATACAGCTGCCTCTACTGTTCTCTGACACTTCTACCACCCTCTCTCTCTGACTCCTCTACCACCCCCCTCTCCCTCTGACACACCTCCCCTCTCTCTCTGACACTTTTACCACCCTCTCACTCTGACACCTCTACACCTCTCTACCTGACACCTCTACCCCTCTCTCTCTCTGAGATCTCTACCCCTCTCTCCCTCTGACACCTCTACCCCCCTCTCTCTCTGACACCTCTACCACCCTCTCTCTCTGACACCTTTACCACCTTCTCCTTCTGACACCTCTACCACCCACTCCCTCTGACACCTATACCCCCTCTCTATCTGACACCTCTACACCTCTCTCTCTGACCCCTCTACCACTCTCTCTCTGACATCTCTACCCCCCTCTCTCTGACACCTCTAACCCACTCTCTCTCTCTGACATCTCTACCCCCCTCTCTCTCTGACACCTCTACCCCACTCTCCCTCTGACATCTCTACCCCCCTCTCTTTCTGACACCCATACCACCCTATCTCTCTGACACCTCTACCACCCTCTCTCTCTGACACCTCTACGCCCTCTCTCTCTCTGACACCTCTACCACCCTCTCTCTCTGACACCTCTACGCCCTCTCTCTCTGACACCTCTGCTACCCTATCTCTCTGACACCTCTATGCCCTCTCTCTCTGACACCTCTACCACCCTCTCTCTCTGACATCTATTCCACCCTTGCTCTCTGACACCTCTACCACCCTCTCTTTCTGGCTCATCTACCACCCTCTCTCTCTGACACCTCTACCACCTTCTCCCTCTGACACCTCTACCACCCTCTCTCTCTCTGACATCTCTACCCCCTCTCTCTCTGACACCTCTACCACCCTCACTCTCTGACACCTCTACCACCCTCACTCTCTGACACCTCTACCCCACTCTCCCTCTGACATCTCTACCCCCCTCTCTTTCTGACACCCATACCACCCTCTCTATCTGACACCTCTACACCTCTCTCTCTGACCCCTCTACCACTCTCTCTCTGACATCTCTATCCCCCCTCTCTCTGACACCTCTAACCCACTCTCTCTCTGACATCTCTACCCCCTCTCTCTCTGACACCTCTACCACCCTCTCTCTCTCTGACATCTCTACCCCCTCTCTCTCTGACATCTCTACCACCCTCTCTCTCTGACACCTCTATCACCCTCTCTCTCTGACACCTCTACCACCCTCTCTCTCTGACACCTCTACCATGCTCTCTCTATCACACCTCTACCAACCTCTCTCTCTGACACCTCTACCAACCTCTCTCTCTGACACCTCTATCAACCTCTCTCTCTGACACCTCTACCACCCTCTCTCTCACACCTTTACCACACTGTCTCTCACACCTCTACCAACCTCTCTCTCTGACACTTCTACCCAGCTCTCTCTCTGACACCTCTACCAACCTCTCTCTCTGACACCTCTACCACCCTCTCTCTCTGACACCTCTACCACCTTCTCTCCCTGACACCTCTATCACCCTCTCTCTCTGATACCTCTACCACCCTCTCTTTCTAACACCTCTACCACCCTCTCTCTCTGACACCTCTACCACCCTCTCTCTCTGACACCTCTACCACCCTCTCTCTCTGACACCTCTACCACCCTATCTCTCTGACACCTCTTACCACCCTCTCTCTCACACCTCTACCACCCTCTCTCTCACACCTCTACCACCCTCTCTCTCTGACACTTCTACCAACCTCTCTCTGACACCTCTACCAACCTCTCTCTCTGACACCTCTACCACCCTCTCTCTCACACCTCTACCACCCTCTCTCTCACACCTCTACCAACCTCTCTCTCTGACACCTCTAACAACTTCTCTCTCTGACACCTCTACCACCCTCTCTCTCTCACACCTCTACCACCCTCTCTCTCTGACACCTCTACCACCCTCTTTCTCTGACACCTCTACCACCCTCTCTCTCACATCTCTACCACCCTCTCTCTCACACCTTTACCACCCTGTCTCTCACACCTCTACCAACCTCTCTCTCTGACAATTCTACCAACCTCTCTCTCTGACACCTCTACCAACCTCTCTCTCTGACACCTCTACCACCCTCTTTCTCACACCTCTACCAACCTCTCTCTCTGACACTTCTACCAACCTCTCTCTCTGACACCTCTACCACCCTCTCTCTCTGACACATCTACCACCCTCTCTCTCACACCTCTACCAACCTCTACCTCTGAAACCTCTACCACCCTCTCTCTCTGACACCTCTACCACCCTCTCTCTCTGACACCTCTACCATCCTCTCTCTCTCACACCTCTACCATCCTCTCTCTCTCACACCTCTACCATCCTCTCTCTCTCACACCTCTACCAACCTCTACCTCTGAAACCTCTACCACCCTCTCTCTCTGACACCTCTACCACCCTCTCTCTCTGACACCTCTACCATCCTCTCTCTCTCACACCTCTACCACCCTCTCTCTCTGACACCTCTACCACCCTCTCTCTCTGACACCTCTACCACCCTCTCTCTCTGACACCTCTACCACACTCTCTCTCTCACACCTCTACCACCCTCTCTCTCTGACACCTCTACCACCCTCTCTCTCTGACACCTCTACCACCCTCTCTCTCTGACACCTCTACCACCCTCTCTCTCTGACACCTCTACCACCCCTCTCTCTGACACCTCTACCACCCTCTCTCTCTGACACCTCTACCACCCTCTCTCTCTGACACCTCTACCACCCTCTCTCTCTCACACCTCTACCATCCTCTCTCTCTGACACCTCTACCACCCTCTCTCTGACACCTCTACCATCCTCTCTCTCTGACACCTCTACCACCCTCTCTCTCTCACACCTCTACCATCCTCTCTCTCTGACACCTCTACCACCCTCTCTCTCTCACACCTCTACCATCCTCTCTCTCTGACACCTCTACCACCCTCTCTCTCTCTGACACCTCTACCACCCTCTCTCTTTATTGGAATGGGAAACATATGTTAACATTGCCAAAGCAAGTGAATTAATAAACAACAATTACCAAGGATAATGAACAGTAAACATTACACTCACAATAGTTCCAAAATAATCAAATGTCATGTTATGTGCAAATAATCTCTCTCTGACACCTCTAAAACCATGTCTCTCTCTCTCTCGTGCTCTCTGTTTCTCCGTCTATCTCGCTTGGCCTGTCACTCTTCTCTCCCTCTCTGTTCTGTCTGTTATGTGCTGGGTCCTGGCAGCAGTTCTCTGTATTACAGCACTTCACTAATCAGAGCATTATTCTAATCACTGTGAAACACAGGCCCTACACACACACACACACACACACACACACACACACACACACACACACACACACACACACACACACACACACACACACACACACACACACACACACACACACAGAGAGAGAGCTCAATACAGATCTGTTTGATTAGTATGACATGGAGTTTAGCTCAGCAGAACGCTCTACAAGCTCATTTTGCAATCTCTCTCTCTTTCCCTCTATCCTTCTCTCTCTCTCCTTCCCTCTACCCTTCTCTCTCTCTCCTTCCCTCTACCCTTCTCTCTCTCTCTCCTTCCCTCTATCCTTCTCTCTCTCTCTCCTTCCCTCTACCCTTCTCTCTCTCTCCTTCCCTCTACCCTTCTCTCTCTCTCTCTCTCTCTCTCTCTCCTTCCCTCTACCCTTCTCTCTCTCTCCTTCCCTCTATCCTTCTCTCTCTCTCCTTCCCTCTACCCTTCTCTCTCTCTCCTTCCCTCTATCCTTCTCCTTCTCTCCTTCCCTCTATCCTTCTCCTTCTCTCCTTCCCTCTATCCTTCTCTCTCTCTCCTTCCCTCTACCCTTCTCTCTCTGTCCTTCCCTCTGCCCTTCTCTCTCTCTCCTTCCCTCTACCCTTCTCTCTCTCTGTCCTTCCCTCTACCCTTCTCTCTCTCTCCTTCCCTCTATCCTTCTCCTTCTCTCCTTCCCTCTATTCTTCTCTCTCTCTCTCTCTCCTTCCCTCTACCCTTCTCTCTCTCTCCTTCCCTCTCCCTCTCTCTCTCTCCTTCCCTCTATCCTTCTCTCTCTCTCCTTCCCTCCTTCTCTTTCTCTTTCTCCTCCCTTCTCGGTCCCTCTCAGTGCTATTTCAGGGGGCTGCCCACTTGAATTAGTGTCAGCTGCAAATCAGCCCCCCACCACATGCCCCTCTGCATCTTGTATTAAATTCAATTTCAATCTAATTCTCCTTCAGATGTAATGGTGTGAGCAGGTCCCTGTACGCCCATAAAGATACAACCAAATGCCTCAGTAAGAGATGATGCAGCAGAATGTACAGTAGGCCTATATAGTGCACTTCATTATAGCATTAGCATATCATGCTAATTAACAGCAGAAATAGCCTCTGGGTTAGCTTCTTGTTAGCCACAAAAAAGCCACAGGACCTGACCAAGAAAAAACTCTGACTCCCCCTCCCCCTCCCCTAGATCACAGAGTTTTTTATGTGCAGGTTATCTGGAAAACCGCCTGGCCCTGCATTGTGAAAGCAGTGAGGACTGTTACTGAGGTAACATTAACATATTAAACAATCTATTAGCATCCAGTTTGTATTAGCATCAATGCACTGATTAACCATCAAAAAGAATGTTGGCAACGTTTGGCTAATTAGCGTCGGTGTTGCACAATAGCATCTAATCAGCATCCAGTGGCTCTAATTCATTACTGTTAGCATGTTTACGCTAATTAGCTGTGAGTTTGCCACACACGCACACATACACATGCAAACATACACATGCATGCACACACAAACACACACACAGTACCTTGAGGAGCAGTGAGTTCAGTTTTAGTGACAGATGCGTTAGTATCATTGTAGCTTGTGTTGACAACTCAAACAGTCAATCAGTGTTGCATTATCTTGCTAATCACTCCATAGCATTAGGCTGATTGGTAATGATGCAGCATCAGTGATAGGATGAGCTATTATCAATATTGACACAGTCTCCCCCCTGCCTCCTTGAGTCTGACTCACACACACACACACACACACACACACACACACACACACACACACACACACACACACACACACACACACACACACACACACACACACACACACACACACACACACACACAGACACACACACAGACAGACAGACAGACAGACAGACAGACAGACAGACAGACAGACAGACACACACACACACACACACACACACACACACACACACAGCCACTGCCAGATAATCTATTCTCAGCAATCCTCCACAGAGCATGGACTACAGAAGCAGAGTCTAACTCTAGTTCAACTCTAAAGGACTTGAGAATCTGATCATGTCTGTGTCTAGTCTCCCAGCTGACTGCACCAGTCAGACCACTAACACTGGCCCCTGCTGACCTCTAGTGGTCACCACACACACTGCAGCACAATGACGAATGTCTGTTAGTGATGTGCTGGTTGACTCATAACCTGCAGTCCCTACGGTTATATTCGCGAGGCAGATGGGTTTAGGGTCAATAAATATTGTGTGGATGAAGGGCGGGTGGTTGAATAAAGATTAAACAATGCATCAAAAATTCATAAATGTGTCATTCTTGTGCAATTCATATCTATAGGCAACATTTAGGTTTTTCTTTCATTGTTTGTATCTGACGTTAGTGCGTAGCCTCACTGTAGCACGCCAAATACACGACAACTGCTAAACTATTTTTAATAAGAAAATTGCCGCGAAATGGAGAGTTACAAAATATATAGAAGGGAGGGCTAGAACAGTCGTCTGGGAAATAATGTTTGTGAAGATTTGGTGTAGTAGTAAAAGAGGACGATAGCAGTGCCGGCTGTGTTATATGTGATGACGGTGAGGCGCTATACACATTCAACAGTCACATTACAGGGATTTCAAAATAGCACGTCAAGGGAACTCTAGGCTCCTGTTCAGATGGGTTTAATGTAGTAGTAGACATCTGGACTGTAGGTCCTCTCACAGAGCCTAATGCCATATTACCTGTAGGTTTATAATCTCTCACAGAGCCTAATGTCATATTACCTGTAGGTCTATAACCTCTCACAGAGCCTAATGTCATATTAACTGTAGGTCTATAACCTCTCACAGAGCCTAATGTCATATTAACTGTAGGTTTATAACCTCTCACAGAGCCTAATGTCATATTACCTGTAGGTCTATAACCTCTCACAGAGCCTAATGTCATATTACCTGTAGGTCTATAACCTCTCACAGAGCCTAATGTCATATAAACTGTAGGTCTATAACCTCTCACAGAGCCTAATGTCATATTAACTGTAGGTCTATAACCTCTCACAGAGCCTAATGTCATATTACCTGTAGGTCTATAACCTCTCACAGAGCCTAATGTCATATTACCTGTAGGTCTATAACCTCTCACAGAGCCTAATGTCATATTAACTGTAGGTCTATAACCTCTCACAGAGCCTAATGTCATATTACCTGTAGGTCTATAACCTCTCACAGAGCCTAATGTCATATTAACTGTAGATCTATAACCTCTCACAGAGCCTAATGTCATATTACCTGTAGGTCTATAACCTCTCACAGAGCCTAATGTCATATTAACTGTAGGTCTATAACCTCTCACAGAGCCTAATGTCATATTAACTGTAGGTCTATAACCTCTCACAGAGCCTAATGTCATATTACCTGTAGGTCTATAACCTCTCACAGAGCCTAATGTCATATTAACTGTAGATCTATAACCTCTCACAGAGCCTAATGTCATATTACCTGTAGGTCTATAACCTCTCACAGAGCCTAATGTCATATTAACTGTAGGTCTATAACCTCTCACAGAGCCTAATGTCATATTAACTGTAGGTCTATAACCTCTCACAGAGCCTAATGTGATATTAACTCCTGCACAATTAACCATTTCTTGCAGTGAAATTACACTCTAAATGTACCTTTTTACAGGAACAGGAGTGAAGAAATATGATGTATTTCTTTCAGCATCTTGAGAGAATGAATGCGTGGTTAGGGACTGTCTGTGAAGGTGCTATTTATTATCATCTTAAAGCTGACACTAGTCTATTTCAATCACATCAAATGTGCATCCAATCCGAACTGAAGTCTTATCAGAAACATGTTGGGTAGTTTTCACAGCTTTTATTTTCCTTCAACTGAAATGTGTCTTCTGCATTTAACCCAACCTCTCTGAATCAGAGAGGTGCGGAGGGCTGTCTTAATCAACATAGCTGTGCTACGAAGGCTCATAGGGTTGTTATGACACCTCATAGGGGTGTTATGACACCTCACAGGGGTGGCGTAGCACAGGGTGCTCAGATAGCCAGTGGTTAGATGGTCACATGGTCCTCATGGAAGACAAGGTGTGTTTACAAACAGCATCACAGTGATATGGGTCATCTGTCACACACCTTACATAACCAGGGATGGAGCATGTACAGACACACACACACACACAGACACTAACCCCTATTGGTGGCTGAGCTGTCTCATGGCTCTCTGATGAATCGTTATTACAGACGTCACGTCCGATGTGTGTGTGACCTGGTGTTTGACCCCAGAGTTCGTGCAAAGATTAAGGTGTGTCACACCTGCCTACACACAGTAACACAGGGAGACAAACACAAACAAACGCTTGTGCAACAGACAGTATACTCATGTTCATGGAGGTGTGTGTGTGTGACAGGTACACACTCCAAAACTGGTTCTTTCAGATTCTCCACATCCACAGTATCTGGCACTGCCAAAACAAGGTTCTGTCATCGGGTCGAAGAAACAGAGTGTTCTCACCTCTTTCCCACACACACACACACACCACGGTCACAAAAGGGTCAAACTGTTTCTAACCTCAGTCACAGAACAGTCAGGATGTTTAAGACCATCATGTAGCTTATTAGAAGAGAGGAGCTCTGACTAGGAACAACCAGGTGTGGATGTTTACAACACAACCACTACAGAACATGAACATATAGGGCTCTGGTCTAAAGTAGTGCACTATACAGGGAATAGGGGCCATTCAGAATCAAATCAAATCAAATTTATTTATATAGCCCTTCGTACATCAGCTGATATCTCAAAGTGCTGTACAGAAACCCAGCCTAAAACCCCAAACAGCAAGCAATGCAGGTGTAGAAGCACGGTGGCTAGGAAAAACTCCCTAGAAAGGCCAATACCTAGGAAGAAACCTAGAGAGGAACCAGGCTATGTGGGGTGGCCAGTCCTCTTCTGGCTGTGCCGGGTGGAGATTATAACAGAACATGGCCAAGATGTTCAAATGTTCATAAATGACCAGCATGGTCGAATAATAATAAGGCAGAACAGTTGAAACTGGAGCAGCAGCACAGTCAGGTGGAAGTTGAAACTGGAGCAGCAGCATGGCCAGGTGGACTGGGGACAGCAAGGAGTCATCATGTCAGGTAGTCCTGGGGCATGGTCCTAGGGCTCAGGTCAGTTGAAACTGGAACAGCAGCATGGCCAGGTGGACTGGGGACAGCAAGGAGTCATCATGTCAGGTAGTCCTGGGGCATGGTCCTAGGGCTCAGGTCCTCCGAGAGAGAGAAAGAAAGAGAGAAGGAGAGAATTAGAGAACGCACACTTAGATTCACACAGGACACCGAATAGGACAGGAGAAGTACTCCAGATATAACAAACTGACCCCAGCCCCCCGACACATAAACTACTGCAGCATAAATACTGGAGGCTGAGACAGGAGGGGTCAGGAGACACTGTGGCCCCATCCGAGGACACCCCCGGACAGGGCCAAACAGGAAGGATATATAGAAGCAGCCATGGTGTCAGTGAAAACACAGAGAAAAGAAGTAGTTAACTGTGGCCCACAGCATCCCTCCCATCTCATTAATCAAGTCCACATAAAACTAAGGGTGTGTTCCTCTGTCTGAGCGTGTACCTGGACACACCTTCTGCTTTTCCTAGCCTGACCCCATGTGTACGCATCATCACCAAACAGACCAGACGATAGGAGCTATTTATAGTGCTGGGCCAGGTGTACCTGTGTCTGTGTACATGTGTCTGTGCTTTTATGTGTGTGTGTGTGTGTATTTGTGGCAGTGAGAGTCACGGTGTGTCATTATAATCAGACTATAGACTTCAGTATTGGAGACAGTGTGTTCATTCTCTCTGTCATGATGATGCAATGTTTTTGTAATAGGCAGCTTAGAGTGTGTGTGAGTGTTTACTACACTGGTTCCTCTCTCTGTGTCTGTGTGTGTGTGTGTGTGTGTGTGTGTGTGTGTGTGTGTGTGTGTGTGTGTGTGTGTGTGTGTGTGTGTGTGTGTGTGTGTGTGTGTGTGTGTGTGTGTGTGTGTGTGTGTGTGTG
>NC_034175.2:2766939-2781939 GCF_002021735.2 Oncorhynchus kisutch | reverse complement strand
TGTGTGTATGTGTGTGTGTGTGTGTGTGTGTGTGTGTGTGTGTGTGTGTGTGTGTGTGTGTGTGTGTGTGTGTGTGTGTGTGTGTGTGTGTGTGTGTGTGTGTGTGTGTGTGTATGTTACTGTATGTGCGCGAGCGCATCCGTGTATTTTCCTTTGTGCGACTGTTGTCCAATGTCTACTTACAGCATGAGTGTGTGTGAGAGATTGTATTGTCTGGCAAAACAAACAAAAGCATTTAATAGTGTTGGAAACAACAATTACAATCATGTTTACCTTCGACTGGAATGAATCTCAATGAACTTGAAAATAAACTGTAAAATAAACAAACCATAACAAAGGTTATATTGATGATCAAGATAACAAAATAATCATTTTACGAGTCTTACTTTTAACAAGTGTGTCTGTGTGTTTATTGATTCTCTCTCTTCCTCTCTGAGATTTAGGCTTTTATCTCAACCTTGTCTCTGTCTATCCCTCACCTTGCAGTCACTAGCTGTCAATCTCTCTCTCTTTCTCTCATTCTCTCATTCTATCCCTTCCTTTAGCTGTCAATCTCTCTCTCTCCCTCTCTCTCTCCCATTCTATCCCTTCCATTAGCTGTCAGTCTCTCTCTCTCTCTCTCATTCTATCCATTCCTTTAGCTGTCAATCTCTCTCTCTCTCCCTATCTCTCTCCCTCTCTCTCTCATTCTATCCATTCCTTTAGCTGTCAATCTCTCTCTCTCTCTCTCTCTCTCTCTCTCTCTCTCTCACTCCCTCTCTCTCGCTCCCTCTCTCTCTCTCGCTCTTTCTCTCCCTCTCGCTCCCTCTCTCCCTCTCTCTCTCCCTCTCTCTCTATCCCTTCCATTAGCTCCCTCTCTCTCTCCCTCTCTCTCTCTCCCTTCCATTAGCTCTCTCTCTCTCTCTCTCTCTCTCTCTCTCTCTCTCTCTATCCATTCCTTTAGCTGTCAATCTCTCTCTCTCTCTGTCTCTCTCTCTCATTCTATCCATTCCTTTAGCTATCAATCTCACTCTCTTTCACGCTCTCCATTCCGCTCTTTCAAGTTCCTAATCAGCAGCTGATCTCTCTCTGTTCAATATACTAATCTGAGAAGAAAGGAGATGAGAGTGAGTGAGAGAGAGACAGAGAGAGAGAGAGAGATGTGTACCTGGCTGGTATGTGCAGGTCTGTAGATTGGCCTAATGATGTTTCATACATTACACATGATGAGATTTTCCATATCAAAGTTGTCTGGCACGGTTTTCATCCCATTACCATCCCTTTACATGGTCGGATTTCAAGAGATAAGCAGTTGAATCATATCCCTAATTTACATAACAATGGACAATGATTTCTGCCTGGTGTCTGGTGTGGTACTGAGAGACTGTGTGATGTCACAGTCACCACCAGGGACATTATTCAACAGGATGACAGAGGTTAGGGGTCAGAGGTCAGGGATTGATGTTTGAATGTAGCAGGTGGTATGAAGGAAGATAGACAGAGAGATAGCCACCCACAGGTTACATATTCAACTGTGACGACCCTCCCACTCTGTCTGCCGTATTCTCTCTCTGTTATTTCCTTATTAGGATGCTGGTGGGCGGAGTTGGGCGGGTCGTCAGCTACATGGGAAACACCTGGGCCCGGTGTCTCCCAGGATAAATACACCACTTCCCCATTCATGGAGGAGACTCTCTCCATGCAGACACCTTTATGGATTTTGTTGTTTCTTGGTGGTTTTTGGGTTGTTTGCGACAACATCTTTCAACACCCTGCATTATCACATTCATGCATGCAAAACACTCACTTACACTACTGATTACTGATTACACACACCATTGTATATTTTCCTTAGTTGCTTTAGTTAATAAATATATATTTTGTTACGCCTTATCTCCACGTTGTCTCCCTTTGTTACGGGCTTTGAGCCGGTTCGTGACAAGTGGGGGCTCGTCCGGGATCTTTGAACTATTGGTTTGGGAGACCGTGGAGGGTACGTGTTTGGTTTGCATATTTTGTTTGAGTTAGATAGGTCCAGTATTGGTTGCCTTTGTTGTTTGGTTTGTGTGCTGTGTTGGAGAGAGTATAATGGTTAGTTTCCAGGCCCTGCATAGCCTGAACTCTTGTTCTACTTTCTGTTGGGACGTCAGTCTGAGGTGAGTAATCGGCTGTGTACCTCGGTGGGAGATTTGGGTAGGGTAGTGGAACTTGCTACCCGGAGCTATAACCTTTTTCCCCTGATAGGTTTAGCGAAGTGTTTCATTTTTTTGGAATATGTTGGGCATGGTTAATGTTTGTAATTTTTGTGTGGTGTCTGTGGACTGAGCAGTTGTCTCGGGGGCACATCCGTGGCTTGGTGGAATTTGCCAGCATGCTTGGGAGTTTTTCCTTGCCAGCGGGCTACAGTGCGTAAATTCCCACTGCAAATCTGCACGAAGACTAGGGTTGATTTATTGTAGGTTTTGGGGAAGCTCCGTATCTCATCTCTCTTCTGTGGTGCTCAGGGTGATTGTCAATTCTCGGGTTGTGGTCTGGTGTGCTCAGAAGGGAAGAGCGAGAATTTTTTTTGTGATTATGGCGTCTTATGTAGATAAGTTCATTCGCTCTCCATCAGAGGAATTGTTGGATTTAGGTACTAAAGAACAGCTGTTGAAGGTCGCGGAACACTACAAGGTTGAGATTAGTGATAAATGTCTAAAGAATTCTATTAGGTTGATATTATTTTTTTTTTTATTTCACCTTTATTTAACCAGGTAGGCTAGTTGAGAACAAGTTCTCATTTGCAACTGCGACCTGGCCAAGATAAAGCATAGCAGTGTGAGCATACAACAAAGAATTACACATGGAGTAAACAATTAACAAGTCAATAACACAGTAGAAAACAAAGGGGGGGTCTATATACAATGTGTGCAAAAGGCATGAGGAGGTAGGCAAATAATTACAATTTTGCAGATTAACACTGGAGTGATAAAAGATCATATGGTCATGTACAGGTAGAGATATTGGTGTGCAGAAGAGCAGAAAAGTAAATAAATAAAAACAGTATGGGGATGAGGTAGGTGAAAAGGGTGGGCTATTTACCAATAGACTATGTACAGCTGCAGCGATCGGTTAGCTGCTCAGATAGCTGATGTTTGAAGTTGGTGAGGGAGATAAGTCTCCAACTTCAGCGATTTTTGCAATTCGTTCCAGTCACAGGCAGCAGAGTACTGGAACGAAAGGCGGCCAAATGAGGTGTTGGCTTTAGGGATGATCAGTGAGATACACCTGCTGGAGCGCGTGCTACGGATGGGTGTTGCCATCGTGACCAGTGAGCTGAGATAAGGCGGAGCTTTACCTAGCATAGACTTGTAGATGACCTGGAGCCAGTGGGTCTGGCGACGAATATGTAGCGAGGGCCAGCCGACTAGAGCATACAAGTCGCAGTGGTGGGTGGTATAAGGTGCTTTAGTGACAAAACGGATGGCACTGTGATAGACTGCATCCAGTTTGCTGAGTAGAGTGTTGGAAGCCATTTTGTAGATGACATCGCCGAAGTCGAGGATCGGTAGTATAGTCAGTTTTACTAGGGTAAGCTTGGCGGTTTGAGTGAAGGAGGCTTTGTTGCGGAATAGAAAGCCGACTCTTGATTTGATTTTCGATTGGAGATGTTTGATATGAGTCTGGAAGGAGAGTTTGCAGTCTAGCCAGACACCTAGGTACTTATAGACGTCCACATATTCTAGGTCGGAACCATCCAGGGTGGTGATGCTAGTCGGGCATGCAGGTGCAGGCAGCGACCGGTTGAAAAGCATGCATTTGGTTTTACTAGCGTTTAAGAGCAGTTGGAGGCCACGGAAGGAGTGTTGTATGGCATTGAAGCTTGTTTGGAGGTTAGATAGCACAGTGTCCAAAGACGGGCCGAAGGTATATAGAATGGTGTCGTCTGCATAGAGGTGGATCAGGGAATCGCCCGCAGCAAGAGCAACATCATTGATATACACAGAGAAAAGAGTCGGCCCGAGAATTGAACCCTGTGGCACCCCCATAGAGACTGCCAGAGGACCGGACAGCATGCCCTCCGATTTGACACACTGAACTCTGTCTGCAAAGTAATTGGTGAACCAGGCAAGGCAGTCATCCGAAAAACCGAGGCTACTGAGTCTGCCGATAAGAATATGGTGATTGACAGAGTCGAAAGCCTTGGCAAGGTCGATGAAGACTGCTGCACAGTACTGTCTTTTATCGATGGCGGTTATGATGTCGTTTAGTACCTTGAGTGTGGCTGAGGTGCACCCATGACCGGCTCGGAAACCAGATTGCACAGCGGAGAAGGTACGGTGGGATTCGAGATGGTCAGTGACCTGTTTGTTGACTTGGCTTTCGAAGACCTTAGATAGGCAGGGAAGGATGGATATAGGTCTGTAACAGTTTGGGTCCAGGGTGTCTCCCCCTTTGAAGAGGGGGATGACTGCGGCAGCTTTCCAATCCTTGGGGATCTCAGACGAGATGAAAGAGAGGTTGAACAGGCTGGTAATAGGGGTTGCGACAATGGTGGCAGATAGTTTCAGAAATAGAGGGTCCAGATTGTCAAGCCCAGCTGATTTGTACGGGTCCAGGTTTTCCAGCTCTTTCAGAACATCTGCTATCTGGATTTGGGTAAAGGAGAACCTGGAGAGGCTTGGGCGAGGAGCTGCGGGGGGGGCGGAGCTGTTGGCCGAGGTTGAAGTAGCCAGGCGGAAGGCATGGCCAGCCGTTGAGAAATGCTTATTGAAGTTTTCGATAATCATGGATTTATCAGTGGTGACCGTGTTACCTAGCCTCAGTGCAGTGGGCAGCTGGGAGGAGGTGCTCTTGTTCTCCATGGACTTCACAGTGTCCCAGAACTTTTTGGAGTTGGAGCTACAGGATGCAAACTTCTGCCTGAAGAAGCTGGCCTTAGCTTTCCTGACTGACTGCGTGTATTGGTTCCGGACTTCCCTGAACAGTTGCATATCACGGGGACTATTCGATGCTATTGCAGTCCGCCACAGGATGTTTTTGTGCTGGTCGAGGGCAGTCAGGTCTGGGGTGAACCAAGGGCTGTATCTGTTCTTAGTTCTGCATTTTTTGAACGGAGCATGCTTATCTAAAATGGTGAGGAAGTTACTTTTAAAGAATGACCAGGCATCCTCAACTGACGGGATGAGGTCAATGTCCTTCCAGGATACCCGGGCCAGGTCGATTAGAAAGGCCTGCTCACAGAAGTGTTTTAGGGAGCGTTTAACAGTGATGAGGGGTGGTCGTTTGACTGCGGCTCCGTAGCGGATACAGGCAATGAGGCAGTGATCGCTGAGATCCTGGTTGAAGACAGCGGAGGTGTATTTGGAGGGCCAGTTGGTCAGGATGACGTCTATGAGGGTGCCCTTGTTTACAGAGTTAGGGTTGTACCTGGTGGGTTCCTTGATGATTTGTGTGAGATTGAGGGCATCTAGCTTAGATTGTAGGACTGGCGGGGTGTTAAGCATATCCCAGTTTAGGTCACCTAACAGAACAAACTCTGAAGCTAGATGGGGGGCGATCAATTCACAAATGGTGTCCAGGGCACAGCTGGGAGCTGAGGGGGGTCGGTAGCAGGCGGCAACCGTGAGAGACTTATTTCTGGAGAGAGTAATTTTCAAAATTAGTAGTTCGAACTGTTTGGGTATGGACCTGGAAAGTATGACATTACTTTGCAGGCTATCTCTGCAGTAAACTGCAACTCCTCCCCCTTTGGCAGTTCTATCTTGACGGAAGATGTTATAGTTGGGTATGGAAATCTCTGAATTTTTGGTGGCCTTCCTGAGCCAGCATTCAGACACAGCAAGGACATCAGGGTTAGCAGAGTGTGCTAAAGCAGTGAGTAAGACAAACTTAGGGAGGAGGCTTCTGATGTTGACATGCATGAAACCAAGGCTTTTTCGAACACAGAAGTCAACAAATGAGGGTGCCTGGGGACATGCAGGGCCTGGGTTTACCTCCACATCACCCGCGGAACAGAGAAGGAGTAGTATGAGGGTGCGGCTAAAGGCTATCAAAACTGGTCGCCTAGAGCGTTGGGGACAGAGAATAAGAGGAGCAGGTTTCTGGGCATGGTAGAATATATTCAGGGCATAATGCGCAGACAGGGGTATGGTGGGGTGCGGGTACAGCGGAGGTAAGCCCAGGCACTGGGTGATGATGAGAGAGGTTGTATCTCTGGACATGCTGGTAGTAATGGGTGAGGTCACCGCATGTGTGGGAGGTGGGACAAAGGAGTTATCAGGGGTATGAAGAGTGGAACTAGGGGCTCCATTGTGAACTAAAACAATGATAACTAACCTGAACAACAGTATACAAGGCATATTGACATTTGAGAGAGACATACAGCGAGGCATACAGTAATCACAGGTGTTGAATTGGGAAAGCTAGCTAAAACAGTAGGTGAGACAACCGCTAATCAGCTAGCACAACAACAGCAGGTAAAATGGCGTAGACTAGGCAACGGGGCCAACAGATAAAACAAACAAGCAGAATGGAGTACCGTGATTTATGGACAGTCCAGCGTGCATCAGCTATGTAGCCAAGAGATCAGTGTCCAGGGGGCAGCGGTGGATGGGGAAGGGAAGCTGGACTGGCGAGTGTTATCCAGTTTAAAAATAAAAAAAACGAACAATGACTAAATAGCTTGTAGCTAGTTAGCTGGTTAGCTTCTGGAGGTTCTTGAGTGTGTTCTAAAAATAAATAAAAAATAATAGCGATTCCGTATCACATTGGGTGAGGCAGGTTTCCGGAAGGTATAAACAAATTAAAAGTCAAAAGAGATAGAAAGTAAATATGGGTCCGGTGGGCGTTTGGAACGCTGCGATTCAGGCGGTTAGCAGGCCTGTGCTAACAAGCTAACAGTTTGTAGGCCCGGGCTAGACAAGGTAGCAGTTAGCGGACCGGAGCTGGACAAGCTAGCAGTTAGCAGGCCGAATTAGCAAGCAGGGAGATAGCGAGGGCTAGAGAGTTAGCCTTTGGGGGACGTCGCGATGGGGTGAGTCTGTTTATTCCTCTTCATGCGGTGACATCGATAGACCGGTCGTGGGCCCGGGTATTGTAGCTCAGGAGTATGCTACGGTGGTAGCGCTGGCCGGGCTAGCTTCAAGCTAAGTGGGTGGAAACGCTAGCCATGGGTAATCATCCGGGGTTGCGGTTTAGCTAGATAGCTAGTTGTGAAGATCCAGCGTATTTGGAAGCTTAGGTTTAGCAAAATGTTTTTAAAGGGATAGCTATGTAAAAAACGAAAAATATGTAAAAAAAATAATAATAAACGAAAAATAAACAAAATACAAAATCTAAACAAAATATACAGGGACACGACACGACAGGACGACTTACTGCTACGCCATCTTGGATCATATTGAAGGCCAATCTGCTGGAGAGTGGTATTCTTGAAGTTACCACTGGGCCAGCCTCTGCTGAGGATTTGTCGTCTCCCCATAACGTTACAGTGGCCATTCCATTGGTTAGTCCTAGTAGCCTTCTTTTTGAACAGCAGAAAGAACTGCTTTTGTTACAGCTGAAGCATGATCGTGAGAAGCTGGAGCATGATCGTGAGAAGCTGGAGCATGATCGTGAGAAGCTGGAGCATGATCGTGAGAAGCTGGAGCATGATCGTGAGAAGCTGGAGCATGATCGTGAGAAGCTGGAGCATGATCGTGAGAAGCTGGAGCATGATCGTGAGAAGCTAGAGCATGATCGTGAGAAGCTAGAGCATGATCGTGTAAAGTATGAAAAGGAATTG
Source organism: Oncorhynchus kisutch (assembly GCF_002021735.2). NCBI lineage: Eukaryota > Metazoa > Chordata > Actinopteri > Salmoniformes > Salmonidae > Oncorhynchus > Oncorhynchus kisutch. The sequence continues at coordinate 2,774,195 of NC_034175.2, read as the reverse complement.
GCATTTAAACAAGATATGGAGCGTGCTAAAATCAAGTTGCAACGAGAACGTATAGAGTTGGTTAGGGAAGGAAAGATCTCAGGGGAGAGTTTGTTCTGGGAAGGTGACCCAGATTTACCTAGGGGTAGTTCTGCTTTTTGTCGTGCCCCAGAGACATTTGATATTGTTGGGAACTTACGGTTATTGCCTCAGTTTAATGAAAAAGACCCCGAGACATTATTTTCGTTGTTTGAGCGGGTTGCTGACGCTAGGAGTTGGCCTGATTCTGACCGCACTTTAATGTTGCAGTGTGTGCTGACTGGCAAAGCTCAGGAAGCATATTCAGCTCTTAGTGCACTAGACAGTGCCAGTTATGATAAAGTTAAAACAGCTGTGTTACAGATTTATGAACTGGTCCCTGAGGCTTACCGCCAACGATTTAGAACTTTAAAAAGGGATGATAAGCAGACTCATGTTGAGTTTGCGCGACAGTTATCTTTACAGTTTAATCGCTGGTGTTCCGCCTCTGCAGTTGTGACTTTCCAAGGGCTGTGTGATCTGATTATGTTAGAGAAATTTAAGGACACAATTCCTGATCGTATTGCCACGTATATTAACGAACAGAAAGTAAAGAATGTTACTGAAGCTGCGGTTTTGGCGGACGAGTATGTGTTGACTCACAAAAGTGTCTTTGCAGAGCCCCGTATTCGGAAAGAGTGGTGGCGTTCGGATAGATTTGGGCTTCGCTCACCGAGATACTTTGGTTCACTGGCAGAGTTCTATTCAACTAGGGTTGAGCCTGACTCATGGTAAAGCTGACTTTGGGCAGGAGTGTCACTACTGTCAAGGTTCAGGTCATTGGAAAAACGAATGTCCACTTCTCAGGTCAAAGGGTGCTTATGCTAAATCTAAGCCTACCGCGTTAGCTGCACCTGTTCCACATCAGTTCACTCATGACTCATTGCCTCAGGCCCAGGAGAATGTGAAAGTCCATATTGATCCAGACTATTTACCTTTCATTATGGAAGGTTTTGTGTCTATGTTAGGAAGTAAAGACCTAGTGCAGTGAAGATCCTGAGACACGGGTGCCTCTGAATCATTTGTGTTGGAGTCTGTGTTACCCTTTTCTGCTGAGACTGATTCGGGGAATAGTGTTCTAATTAGGGGAATAGGTTTGAACACTCTGTCAGTTCCATTGCATAAACTGATGTTGGATTGTGGGCTGGTGAAGGGTGAAGTTGTTGTGGGGGTCCGTCCTTCGTTGCCTATTGAGGGTATCGACGTTATCCTTGGGAATAACTTGGCTGGTGAGCGTGTATGGCCAGTCGTGTTTCCATCTCTAGTGGTTTCCACTAAGCCGTCATTTGTTGGGATTCCTGATGAGTGTACAGAGTTTCCCAGAGGTGTTCTCTGCGTGTGCAGTGACACGTTCGATGAGCCGTGGCGAACTGGTTACTGCGCCGACTAAGGATAATAATACAAAGTATGTCACTGTTTTCCCTGTTATCCCGTTATCTGTAACCCGGTCAGATCTAATCAATGCGCAACGGGATGACCCCACGTTGGAAGAGTTGCGTGATCAAATTGTGCCTGTACAACAGTTGGGCGATGTCGCCCATGGCTATTTTCTCCAAGAGGATGTCCTGATGAGAAAGTGGGTGTCTCATGATAGTAGTTTTCTGGGGGAGGCAATTAGTCAGGTTGTTGTACCAGTTAAGCTTCGTGAGTTGGTGTTGGAAACTTCTCACAGCGACGTTGCTGGACATATGGGGGTGAGGAAAACCCTACAATCGCATATTAAGACATTTCTTTTGGCCTAGATTAAAGAGGGATGTTTCTGATTTTATCAAAACTTGTCACACCTGTCAATTAACTGGTAAGCCTAATCAAGCTATTAAACCAGTACCATTGTTTCCTATTCCTGTACTCAGCCAACCTTTTGAGTATCTGATTATTGACTGTGTGGGTCCTCTGCCTCGTTCTAAAAAGGGTAGCAGTTACCTGTTCACTGTGATGTGTCAGACCACTAGGTTTCCAGCTGCCTATCCTCTCCGATCTATCACGACTAAACCTGTGTTAAAAGCTTTGACTCAGTTTCTCTCATTGTTTGGAATCCCTAAGGTCATTCAGAGTGATCAAGGATCTAATTTTACCTCTAATCTGTTTAGTCAGGTTCTTCAACAGCTCCATATTAAACACAATTTGTCTAGCGCCTATCACGCGCAAAGTCAAGGAGCACTGGAACGTTTCCATCAAACACTTAAGTCTTTGTTGAGAGCTTATTGTACTGAGATGGATAAGGATTGGGAGGAGGGGTTGCCTTGGTTACTGTTAGCCGCTAGGGAAGTTTCACAGGAGAGCACAGGTTTCAGTCCAAATGACCTTGTGTTTGGACATCGGGTGCGTGGACTTTTATCTGTTCTCCAGGATGACTGGAAGTCTCCCGAGCCTCCTCAGTCCCTGTTATCGTATGTGTGTGATTTCCGGCGACGACTGTACGCCGCTGGTGAAATGGCTAAAGTGAAGTTATCATCTTCACAGGAGAGGATGAAGGGCATATTTGATCGGCGAACTGAGCCTCGTCACTTTAGTCCAGGTGACCAGGTTCTTGCTCTGCTGCCAATTGTTGGTTCTCCTTTTCAAGCCAAGTTTCAAGGTCCATATACAGTGGTGCGCCAGTACACTGAGCAAAATTATCTAGTTGCCACTCCAGAACGGAGCTGTGCCATGTAAATCTGTTAAAACCCTATTATGCACGTTCCTCTGAGACTGAACAGCGGGATTCTACAGAGGACGGTAAACCTGTTCTTTTGGCTGATACCGTTGTTTCCTTGGGTTCTTCTCGTGCTAGATCTGTGCATGAGGAGGAAGATGTTCCTGGTCCTGACGATTGTATATTGCAGGGTAGATTGAAAAATTCTGAAACACTGGATATTTTAGACAGTCTTCTCACTCACCTACCTGTTGATGGGTGGAAAGAGATGGTTGGTCTTCAGAGATTTCCAGGTTTGTTTTCTGATACACCTACACGTACAAACTTAATAGAACATGATATTGACATTGGAGGTGCTGACCCCATTCGTCAGCGGTTCTATAGAGTTTCTTCAGAGAAACTACGTTGTCTGGATGCTGAGGTCAAGTACATCCTGGAGAGTAAGATAGCAGAGCCTTCTTTCTCCAGTTGGGCTTCTCCCTGTATCTTGGTCAGTAAACCGGATGGAACAAACCGTTTTTGTACGGACTACCGTAAGGTAAACAGTGTCACAAAGCCAGATTCATTTCCTCTTCCTCGGATGGAGGACTGTGTTGATCAAGTCGGTGCAGCTAAGTTTGTGAGCAAATTTGACCTGTTAAAAGGCTATTGGCAGGTGCCACTGACGAGTAGGGCGCGTGAAATCTCTGCCTTTATTACACCCTTTGGTCTGTACTCGTATTCGGTTATGAGTTTCGGTCTGCGCAATGCACCTGCCACTTTTCAGCGACTTATGAACAGGGTTGTCGCCGGTCTGACCGGGTGCGCTGTTTATTTGGACAATGTAGTAATATATGCAGATACTTGGGAAGAACATCTGTCCCGTATTCAAGCCTTGTTCGAACGCCTGGCTGCGTTTCTTGGGCATGATTGGTTATTACCTTAGTTTTGTAATAACTTCTCTACTGTGGTCGCTCCCTTGACAGATATGCTGAAAGCTAAGGCTGTTTACGTTTGGTCTACTCGTTGTCAACACGCTTTTGAAGATGCAAAGAGGTTGCTGACCTCCACTCCGGTGCTGGCTGCTCCTCGCGTGGATTTGTCATTTACCTTGCAGGTGGATGCTAGTCATGTGGGGGCAGGTGCAGTTTTGCTGCAAGCAGATGTGTCTAGGATTGAGAGGCCTGTTAGTTTCTTTTCCAAAAAGTTTATAGATTATCAGTTGAACTATTCGGTTATTGAAAAGGAAGCGCTAGCACTCATTTGGGCGCTACAACACTTCGAAGTGTATGTCGGGTTGGGGGTAGTACCCATTGTGGTCTACACCGACCACAACCCCCTCACTTTTTTGAGGTCCATGATGTGTCCAAACCAGAGGATAATGCGATGGTGTTTATTTTTACAATCATTCCATCTCGATGTGAGGCACATCCGGGGGACTAAACGTGATTGCTGATGCGCTCTCTCGTGCGCCCTGTTCCTAAATGTTTACGTGACTGACCATTGTTTCGTATTGTCGTGTTCTCTCTGTCCTGTCTGCTCCCTCCTGGTCTTGTTTTCTTATTTCCTCTTAAATGTTGCTTCCTGTGCGAAGGTCGCTGAAGTCTGGGGAGGAGGTTGGCTGGGGCAAATTGTAAGTGTGAACACGTAAACCCTCATCAATTTGTGGTGCAGAAGCTGTGTCAATTTGGAGCTTAGAGGCTGGTATTTTGTTCCGGGGTCCTTGTTGGTCCCCGGTTTTATGGGGGGGAATGTGACGACCCTCCCACTCTGTCTGCCGTATTCTCTCTCTGTTATTTCCTTATTAGGATGCTGGTGGGCGGAGTTGGGAGGGTCGTCAGCTACATGGGAAACACCTGGAAACACCTGGGCCCGGTGTCTCCCAGGATAAATACACCACTTCCCCATTCATGGAGGAGACTCTCTCCATGCAGACACCTTTATGGATTTTGTTGTTTCTTGGTGGTTTTTGGGTTGTTTGCGACAACATCTTTCAACACCCTGCATTATCACATTCATGCATGCAAAACACTCACTTACACTACTGATTACACACACCATTGTATATTTTCCTTAGTTGCTTTAGTTAATAAATATATATTTTGTTACTCCTTATCTCCACGTTGTCTCCCTTTGTTACGGGCTTTGAGCCGGTTCGTGACACAACTGTTTAAATAACAGATGTAGTATTGATTAACAGTCTGATGGTATGAGGTTGAATAAAATACATCAATCTGCATTTCATGATACAGATACAATAGCCAGAGACAAGAGGAAGTCCTGTTATAGGACTCATTAGCAAGTTTCTCCACCACAAGAAAGATGAATCTTAGTTCATTATAGGCCTAATGATAGGAAACATCTTTGGGTAAGAGAGTAGGCCTGCAGGCAAATGAAGGGAAGATAGACTATTGTTTTAGGGCTGTCTCATCAGGAGTGACAGTGGTTAGGAGTCAGAGGTCAGGGATTGATGTTTGAATGTAGCAGGTGGTATAAAGGAAGACTATTGTTTTAGGGCTGTCTCATCAGGAGTGACAGTGGTTAGGAGTCAGAGGTCAGGGATTGATGTTTGAATGTAGCAGGTGGTATAAAGGAAGACTATTGTTTTAGGGCTGTCTCATCAGGAGTGACAGTGGTTAGGAGTCAGAGGTCAGGGATTGATGTTTGAATGTAGCAGGTGGTATAAAGGAAGACTATTGTTTTAGGGCTGTCTCATCAGGAGTGACAGAGGTTAGGAGTCAGAGGTCAGGGATTGATGTTTGAATGTAGCAGGTGGTATAAAGGAAGACTATTGTTTTAGGGCTGTCTCATCAGGAGTGACAGTGGTTAGGAGTCAGAGGTCAGGGATTGATGTTTGAATGTAGCAGGTGGTATAAAGGAAGACTATTGTTTTAGGGCTGTCTCATCAGGAGTGACAGAGGTTAGGAGTCAGAGGTCAGGGATTGATGTTTGAATGTAGCAGGTGGTATAAAGGAAGACTATTGTTTTAGGGCTGTCTCATCAGGAGTGACAGTGGTTAGGAGTCAGAGGTCAGGGATTGATGTTTGAATGTAGCAGGTGGTATAAAGGAAGACTGTTGTTTTAGGGCTGTCTCATCAGGAGTGACAGACATAGACACCGCAGTCTTTTTGAAGTGATTTCTTTATGATTATTCCCAAAGGCTGTTAGTTAAAATCCCGTGCGTCAATCTAAGTAACATATTTTTAAAATCCCCATCAAAATCCGTCAGTTGAAGCTAGAGATATCTGTTTTGACAGGGGTGGCATCCCAATCCCCCTGATTCGCCTGTCGGCCTTCTGCATCTGCGTTGGAAGGTGACCAAGCTACAGGGGCGGCGTCTCAATCCGCCTGATTCGCCTGTCGGCCTTCTGCATCTGCGTTGGAAGGTGACCAAGCTACAGGGGCGGTGTCTCAATCCCCCTGATTCGCCTGTCGGCCTTCTGCATCTGCGTTGGAAGGTGACCAAGCTACAGGGGCGGTGTCTCAATCCACCTGATTCGCCTGTCGGCCTTCTGCGTTGGAAGGTGACCAAGCTACAGGGGCGGTGTCTCAATCCCCCTGATTCGCCTGTCGGCCTTCTGCATCTGCGGTGGAAGGTGACCAAGCTACAGGGGCGTTTGTCAGACCATGAGACATCCCGAAAATGGTTCTTCTCACAAAGGTGTAGGATCTCCACAAGTCTTCCAGGACTCTGAAGGTAACCTGGTACCGCCTTAAAACATGGAGGCATGGAGGTTGGTTTGTGCCAACAAAAAAGGAATTAAATATGTGTTTTGTTATATCTCCTAGATATAGGACAGACACTATATTTGTTTATACCTACAGGGGTCCTAATATTCTACATCAAAGAGCTAAATGATCCATGGTATGACCATCTTTGTGTAAGAGATGCCCTCCTCCCCTCAAGGCTTAGACTATCAGAGGTTAATCATTTGAATCATTTCCCCACTGTGTAGGCTATAGTCAACTATGACTAAACCGTTCTGGTTCTGTCGGGAACAGGCGCAGCACACCGTCTGGTGAGATTAAGACACCGAGTTCAGCAGCCAGACAGGAGCAGCTGTGACTGATATCCCGGTAACAATAACCTACAGTCATTGAGTCATTCTCTCCGCCTCAGATCACGGGAATTAGGCTATAATAACAGCAATGCTTTGTTTCCAGACTGGCTGTTTTAGTGCAAGGCTTTTGTGGGGTGAAAATATAAATGACCGCAAATCTGGACTTTTGTGTATTGGACGGTTTTTAGTGTGTCTATTCAACTGATATATACGGCCTGTTCGGTTACATCAAATATATCTATTGAAATGAAACTCCTCTCTCTCTCGGGTCATACGTCTCTCTCGGAGAGGGAACTCTTGTGGAAGTCAGGGTCTAAATAGGGAGCACTGATAAAAGTAATTGCATTTGGCCACCAATGAACCAGGCCCCTCAGGGGAGAGGAATCAGAAGTGAGCTTAGCCTCTTTCTCCATATTGATACGGCGCCATCAAAGTCTAAAGCAGGAAGGACTAAAGCTTTCAGCAGAATGAGATTGTGTAATGAGTTGACATTTGTTCTAATTTATGGAACAATTTTCCACCAG